>NC_054541.1:51290485-51318247 GCF_017654505.1 Polyodon spathula | reverse complement strand
GTCTGTATCGCAGGAGATGTTCACTGTGTCCATAACACCAGAGAGCGTGTTTAAACCCCACCTGTCTGCGGTGCGCCGATGCTCCGTTCACTGCATTGGTATAAACAGCGCTGCCCTGTCCTGGGTTAAACACACGAAGCTACAGCTAGAGACACTCATTTCAAACCAGCCCGACAGCACCAGCCTCCAGCGACGCTTCAGATAAACGCTCACTTACAAAACAGAAACGAGAGGTATTGCTGCAAAATAAACTGTTGCAAAACATCATATACAGGAAAAATGAAGCAAACGTGTCAAATATATTCTTACATCTTACAAAACCTGATATTTCCATCCATTCAAACATGTAGGCTCAAGTCGTTTAACTCTTCAACCTAAATAAAATACAACTTTCAATTAGAAGCAGGTCAAAGAATTCAAAGGTTTACATTAGCAAACAGAAAACCAGAGTTTACACAAAACTCGTAATGTTTTTGTCATTTCAGGGGCACTAAATTTATCATTTTAAAAAATAATAAACGTGTATGATCAGTGCCTGGTATTTCATTCTGCGTTTATATTACACTAGCTGGTCTCTTTGCGGCTGCGTTGTATTCAGGTGAAACTGTAGGAAGCGCTGTGTAACATGCCAGGGCTGGGACGCATAGACAAACAAACACTGAAGCTGGACTTTGTATCAGAGCATCTGTTACATGCTGTGTGTGTGTGTGTGTGTGTGTGTGTGTGTGTGTGTGTGTGTGTGTGTGTGTGTGTGTGTGTGTGTGTGTGTGTAAACACACATATATATATATATAGGAGATTGTTTTTATTCTTAATACAAGGGCAGTAAAACGCGACTGACGTGTATCTAAGTGTCGTATATCCGAGTGCTGACTGTAATACATTACATAGAATACTGCTATTCTAATTTTGAAATGTACAAATATAAATTAAACTGTTGATCGCTGCAGATGTGATTGCACTGCCAGCCCTCCTTCTCATGCCACGGTTGATGACGTGGTCCACAATTGCTGCCCTGGATTTTATGTCTTAACAGCAATTCCCTGTGGTCTCAGCTGGGCTGGTTGTGTCGAATACCACGACCGTGACCTCGATCACCCCTCTGTTCACAGCCACACCCCCTGCCTAGTCCATGTATCAGCACAATTTAACATCAACCGTTTATCCATGCGTGACACAGAGATTGGCTCATTGTGAAATGTGCATTTCCATGAGTGACACAGAGATTGGTTCATTGTGAAATGTGCATTTCCATGAGTGACACAGAGATTGGTTCATTGTGAAATGTGCATTTCCATGAGTGACACAGAGATTGGTTCATTGTGAAATGTGCATTTCCATGAGTGACACAGTGATTGGCTCATTGTGAAATGTGCATTTCCATGAGTGACACAGAGATTGGTTCATTGTGAAATGTGCATTTCCATGAGTGACACAGAGATTGGTTCATTGTGAAATGTGCATTTCCATGAGTGACACAGAGATTGGCTCATTGTGAAATGTGCATTTCCATGAGTGACACAGAGATTGGTTCATTGTGAAATGTGCATTTCCATGAGTGACACAGAGATTGGCTCATTGTGAAATGTGCATTTCCATGAGTGACACAGAGATTGGTTCATTGTGAAATGTGCATTTCCATGAGTGACACAGAGATTGGTTCATTGTGAAATGTGCATTTCCATGAGTGACACAGAGATTGGTTCATTGTGAAATGTCATTTCCATGAGTGACACAGAGATTGGCTCATTGTGAAATGTGCATTTCCATGAGTGACACAGAGATTGGTTCATTGTGAAATGTGCATTTCCATGAGTGACACAGAGATTGGCTCATTGTGAAATGTGCATTTCCATGAGTGACACAGAGATTGGTTCATTGTGAAATGTGCATTTCCATGAGTGACACAGAGATTGGTGTGAAATGTGCATTTCCATGAGTGACACAGAGATTGGTTCATTGTGAAATGTGCATTTCCATGAGTGACACAGAGATTGGCTCATTGTGAAATGTGCATTTCCATGAGTGACACAGAGATTGGCTCATTGTGAAATGTGCATTTCCATGAGTGACACAGAGATTGGTTCATTGTGAAATGTGCATTTCCATGAGTGACACAGAGATTGGTTCATTGTGAAATGTGCATTTCCATGAGTGACACAGAGATTGGTTCATTGTGAAATGTGCATTTCCATGAGTGACACAGAGATTGGTTCATTGTGAAATGTGCATTTCCATGAGTGACACAGAGATTGGTTCATTGTGAAATGTGCATTTCCATGAGTGACACAGAGATTGGTTCATTGTGAAATGTGCATTTCCATGAGTGACACAGAGATTGGTTCATTGTGAAATGTGCATTTCCATGAGTGACACAGAGATTGGTTCATTGTGAAATGTGCATTTCCATGAGTGACACAGAGATTGGTTCATTGTGAAATGTGCATTTCCATGAGTGACACAGAGATTGGTTCATTGTGAAATGTGCATTTCCATGAGTGACACAGAGATTGGTTCATTGTGAAATGTGCATTTCCATGAGTGACACAGAGATTGGTTCATTGTGAAATGTGCATTTCCATGAGTGACACAGAGATTGGTTCATTGTGAAATGTGCATTTCCATGAGTGACACAGAGATTGGTTCATTGTGAAATGTGCATTTCCATGAGTGACACAGTGATTGGCTCATTGTGAAATGTTCATTTCCATGAGTGACACAGAGATTGGCTCATTGTGAAATGTGCATTTCCATGAGTGACACAGAGATTGGTTCATTGTGAAATGTGCATTTCCATGAGTGACACAGAGATTGGTTCATTGTGAAATGTGCATTTCCATGAGTGACACAGAGATTGGTTCATTGTGAAATGTTCATTTCCATGAGTGACACAGAGATTGGCTCATTGTGAAATGTGCATTTCCATGAGTGACACAGAGATTGGCTCATTGTGAAATGTTCATTTCCATGAGTGACACAGAGATTGGCTCATTGTGAAATGTGCATTTCCATGAGTGACACAGAGATTGGTTCATTGTGAAATGTGCATTTCCATGAGTGACACAGAGATTGGTTCATTGTGAAATGTGCATTTCCATGAGTGACACAGAGATTGGTTCATTGTGAAATGTGCATTTCCATGAGTGACACAGAGATTGGTTCATTGTGAAATGTTCATTTCCATGAGTGACACAGAGATTGGTTCATTGTGAAATGTGCATTTCCATGAGTGACACAGTGATTGGCTCATTGTGAAATGTGCATTTCCATGAGTGACACAGAGATTGGTTCATTGTGAAATGTGCATTTCCATGAGTGACACAGAGATTGGTTCATTGTGAAATGTGCATTTCCATGAGTGACACAGAGATTGGTTCATTGTGAAATGTGCATTTCCATGAGTGACACAGAGATTGGTTCATTGTGAAATGTGCATTTCCATGAGTGACACAGAGATTGGTTCATTGTGAAATGTGCATTTCCATGAGTGACACAGAGATTGGTTCATTGTGAAATGTGCATTTCCATGAGTGACACAGAGATTGGTTCATTGTGAAATGTGCATTTCCATGAGTGACACAGAGATTGGTTCATTGTGAAATGTGCATTTCCATGAGTGACACAGAGATTGGTTCATTGTGAAATGTGCATTTCCATGAGTGACACAGTGATTGGTTCATTGTGAAATGTGCATTTCCATGAGTGACACAGAGATTGGTTCATTGTGAAATGTTCATTTCCATGAGTGACACAGAGATTGGTTCATTGTGAAATGTGCATTTCCATGTGTGGAATGTTTATTTAAAGTAATGAGCAGTCATTGTGAGCAACAGCATACAGATGCATGTGTTTTGAAGACACTCCCATATCACAGTTGTATTAAGATGATGGAATTGCATTAAGTGAACCGTACAGATGGTTTTCAATTTTGTATGTTAGTCAGAGAAATGTGTCAGTAGTTTTGCAAATGGTGCAAAAAGGAGTCAGTATCGGGGTGTGTGTCACTGTTTTGAGAATTGTGCTAATAGTTTCAGGAATTCTGCTTGAGCAATTGAGGAAAGCTGTAAAAGGGCTTTTATTGTCACACGTATTCTACATACAACAGTGTAAAGAATTTCCACTGTTACCAATGACTGCTTACAGACAACACTAAAAACATCCAGTAATAATAATATAATAGTTATTATTTACAATTCTAGTTTGGATTCATATTTACAGTAGTAGGGGTGCAGAGTGCATTCCTTGTGTATTCATCCCGGCTCCAGCCTCTCTGGAGCAGCCCTGCTGGTTTTTCACAATCCCAGGGTTTAGGCTGGAGGCTGTTGCAGATTTAGCTTGGATCGATTAAACCGGCATGCCTGACACCCAACTGGCGAGCCCCAGCTCTGTCACAACCTCACAAGGTAAACCCTGAGAACCCAGGGCGGTGCATCCCAGTCTTTCCCCAGCCTGGCTGCTCAACACTTGTGGTGCCTCCACTTGCGCACCGCCAGGGTGAGCTGCGTGTCTCTCTTGTGCCACTGGAAGATGCGCTTGACGGACACCGTGCCGTCAGCCTGCACGTCCCCGACCAGCACGTAGAGCAGGGATCGCCCGCTGCGTGTCAGCCTCTGACCGCAGCTCTCGTTGACCAGCATCCACTGCTGGAGAAGGCTGTGCGTGTCGTAGGGCAGGAGCTGCCCCTGGCTGATGAACTCCACACGGCCCTCGATCTCAAACTCGGGCTCCTCAGAGGGAAAGCGCCGTCGGGTCACTTTCGCTTTCACTGCTGCAAGAGAAAACATGATGTCACTGATTCAAACACAAATTATCAGCTTCACCAAGCTAGCTGGCACACCAGGTAAAACCCCTCATGCAATGCAGAGCACGGTGCCCTCCTTACAACCTTAGCCATAGATTTAAAACAGCACTGAGATTAACAGAATACTATGTTTTCATACTGTACACTCAAACCAGTCTTCCAGTAAAGAACATGATTGGATGAACAGCGACTTACCGAAATCGTTTTGGCAGAAAGCATCCAGCACTCTTTTATAGGCAAAGGCCTCCTCCACGGCAGGGCATCCCTGGCAGGTTGGTTTGGGGATAACTGGAACTCAAATAAAAACCCGGGTCAGCTCTCTGTCACACCACCCCACTCCCACAGCCCCCCTTCCCAACAGCGAGCCAGCTGGAGGTGCCCTGGCCCGTGTCCCCAGGGCATCCAGGATACTGCCTCCATGCTTCTGGACTGCTGCCCACCTCTTTAGAACCATAGAGCTTCTGCTCCTAAAGCTGACAAGCCTATCTTATAAAGGTTACCCACAGTAAAAGCACATCAAAGTGTAGTAAAGCATAGGCAAGCATTGTAAAGCAGAGACGTATGGCAAAGCATATTAAAAAATGGCAAGCCAGGGTAAACTGTGGTATAACCATAGGAATGGCAAGGTAAAAATGACAAATACCAGGTCAACTTGTATAAGGGTCCTTACTTTCTCATAGGTGCTGCTGCTCTGATGCAGAGAATTTAAAAGTGCTGCCTGACAGAAGCATGTTCCTCATAAAGGCTTGAGCAATGAGCAGGGAGGCTCACCTTTGTAGAAGTGCGCTGCCTCCTTGGAGACCGGGCTGAGACAGATGTCCTCTTCAGCAGGGAAGCGCTCACAGTCCAGAGCCTCAGGCCAGGCATGACCCTGACAGGCCAGCAGTGGGGCACAGCTGTCCCTCACTGCCACACACATGCTGCGACAGGGCTGGATAAAGCTGCAGAGACACAGGGAGCAGGGCACAGGTCAGCTACACAGCACCCACAACAGTGACAGCATGGTATACAGAATCCGCGGGAAATCAAACACATTCAACCGTCTCTATGTATTTATTGTGACATTCAGAATGGTTTGAGCCAAGAGCTACAGGCACAAGCAAGCCTGTCAGTAGCAGTATGCTTGGAAGAATTGCAGCTGGTGAAAGCAGACTCACGTGTCGAGGCAGACTGGAGCGATGAGGGAGCACACGAAGGTCCTGGCCTGGGGGTGGCAGCCGGTCTGCAGCAGGGGCCTCCAGTCCTCAGATTTGGGGATGACCTCATTCTCCAGGCTGGTGTGCCCCAGGAAGTTGGGCAGCCTCATCTCGGAGTACCCCACATCGTGGCAGACGCTCATCTCCGGGGGGATGCTCACGCAGCGGGTCGACTGGCCCAGGTCAAAGGGCAGGGCGGTGTTGAGCAGGCTGCACATCATCAACACGGGGAAGAACATGCTGGCTTCTCTTCTCAAAGATCCTGCTGTCTGGTGCTGCTTCTTGATGCTCCTGAGTACTCAGTGTTGATGTGTGACTGTCCCTCCCAGCCTTATATAGATGAGCCAGCCTCCAATCCCTGTTATCATTGTCCTATCAAAGCACATAGATAGTGAAGCCCCCGACTCCCGCTGCTGAAGTGGAGACAGCAGCTCCCTAACGACTGCAGACATGGGGGCTGGGGGGGGGGGGGGGGGGGGGGGGAATCAAATATTTAAGATTTTGAATTAAAAAAGAAACATACAGTTTAGATTTTTTTTTTAAACTCATTTCAAATTATGTGAATCTCTGGCTCAGGATTCTTTCAAATTGTTCAGGATACCTGCTGGAGATAGTAAGGGTTGATTTGAAATGCAATGAAGGCAGAAGAGCAGTTCTGCTGTGGAGTGATTTCTGTGTGAGTGTCGGGGGCGGGGTACAGAGACAGACAGGCTCCTACAGCCACTTTCATTCTCTTTCATGTTTCACTCTTTGCTAAATTGACAGCATCTCCACAAAAGGCTTCCTTTATCAAAGACGAAATATAGTTATAACCATTTTTACTGAAGAAACACTGCCCCTGCCTGAGTGCTGGTCTCTCAAGAGACTGTACATCAGTCCTTAAAGCCCCTCAGACACTGCACCCGGTCTCCCAGACACTGGACCAGGTCTCTCAGACACTGCACCCGGTCTCTCAGACACTGGACACCAGGTCTCTCAGACACTGCACCCATGTCTCTCATAGACTGTACACCAGCCCTCTCAAACACTGCACCAGGTCTCTCAGACACTGCACCCGGTCTCTCAGACACTGCACCCGGTCTCTCAGACACTGGACCAGGTCTCTCAGACACTGCACCCGGTCTCTCAGACACTGGACCAGGTCTCTCAGACACTGCACCCGGTCTCTCAGACACTGGACCAGGTCTCTCAGACACTGCACCCGGTCTCTCAGACACTGCACCCGGTCTCTCAGACACTGCACCCGGTCTCTCAGACACTGCACCAGGTCTCTCAGACACTGGACCAGGTCTCTCAGACACTGCACCCGGTCTCTCAGACACTGGACCAGGTCTCTCAGACACTGCACCCGGTCTCTCAGACACTGCACCCGGTCTCTCAGACACTGGACCAGGTCTCTCAGACACTGCACCCGGTCTCTCAGACACTGCACCCGGTCTCTCAGACACTGGACCAGGTCTCTCAGACACTGCACCCGGTCTCTCAGACACTGGACCAGGTCTCTCAGACACTGCACCCGGTCTCTCAGACACTGCACCAGGTCTCTCAGACACTGCACCCGGTCTCTCAGACACTGGACCAGGTCTCTCAGACACTGCACCCGGTCTCTCAGACACTGCACCCGGTCTCTCAGACACTGCACCCGGTCTCTCAGACACTGGACCAGGTCTCTCAGACACTGGACCAGGTCTCTCAGACACTGCACCCGGTCTCTCAGACACTGCACCCGGTCTCTCAGACACTGCACCCCGGTCTCTCAGACACTGCACCCCTCTCTCAGACACTGCACCCGGTCTCTCAGACACTGCACCAGGTCTCTCAGACACTGCACCCGGTCTCTCAGACACTGCACCCCGGTCTCTCAGACACTGCACCCCAGTCTCTCAGACACTGCACCAGGTCTCTCAGACACTGCACCCGGTCTCTCAGACACTGGACCAGGTCTCTCAGACACTGCACCCCGGTCTCTCAGACACTGCACCCCAGTCTCTCAGACACTGCACCCCAGTCTCTCAGACACTGCACCCCGGTCTCTCAGACACTGCACCCCGGTCTCTCAGACACTGCACCCGAGTCTCTCAGACACTGGACCACGGTCTCTCAGACACTGCACCCCGGTCTCTCAGAGACTGTACACCAGCGCCTCAGACACTGCACCCCGATCTCTCAGACACTGCACCCCGGTCTCTCAGAGACTGTACACCAGCCCCTCAGACACTGCACCCCAGTCTCTCAGAGACTGTACACCAGCCCCTCAGACACTGCACCCCGGTCTCTCAGACACTGCACCCCGGTCTCTCAGAGACTGTACACCAGCCCCTCAGACACTGCACCCCGGTCTCTCAGAGACTGTACACCAGCCCCTCAGACACTGCACCCCAGTCTCTCAGACACTGCACTCCGGTCAGACACTGCACCCCTGTCTCTCATAGACTGTACACCAGCCCCTCAGACACTGCACCCCGGTCTCTCAGACACTGCACCCCTGTCTCTCATAGACTGTACACCAGCCCCTCAGACACTGCACCCCAGTCTCTCAGACACTGCACCCCGGTCTCTCAGAGACTGCACCCCAGTCTCTCAGACACTGCACCCCGGTCTCTCAGAGACTGTACACCAGCCCCTCAGACACTGCACCCCGGTCTCTCAGACACTGCACCCCGGTCTCTCAGAGACTGTACACCAGTCTCTCAGAGACTGCACCCCAGTCTCTCAGACACTGCACCCCTGTCTCTCAGAGACTGTACACCAGCCCCTCAGACACTGCACCCCGGTCTCTCAGAGACTGTACACCAGCCCCTCAGACACTGCACCCCAGTCTCTCAGACACTGTACCCCAGTCTCTCAGACACTGCACCCCAGTCTCTCAGACACTGCACCCCAGTCTCTCAGACACTGCACACCAGCCCCTCAGACACTGCACTCAGACACTGCACCCCGGTCTCTCATAGACTGTACACCAGCCCCTCAGACACTGCACCCCAGTCTCTCAGACACTGCACCCCGGTCTCTCAGAGACTGTACACCAGCCCCTCAGACACTGCACCCCGGTCTCTCAGACACTGCACCCCGGTCTCTCAGAGACTGTACACCAGCCCCTCAGACACTGCACCCCGGTCTCTCAGAGACTGCACCCAGCCCCTCAGACACTGCACCCCGGTCTCTCAGAGACTGTACCCCGGTCTCTCAGACACTGCACCCCAGTCTCTCAGACACTGCACCCCGGTCTCTCATAGACTGTACACCAGCCCCTCAGACACTGCACCCCGGTCTCTCAGAGACTGCACCCCGGTCTCTCAGAGACTGTACACCAGCCCCTCAGACACTGCACCCCGGTCTCTCAGAGACTGTACACCAGCCCCTCAGACACTGCACCCCAGCCTCTCAGACACTGCACCCCGGTCTCTCAGAGACTGTACACCAGCCCCTTGACTGTGAAGATGTTATGGTTAGTTCACCTGTTGAGACCAGCAGACTGTGGATCATTGGTCCGCACGTGTGTCTGTGTCTGTGTGCGCACGTGTGTGTGTGTGTTCTGTGTGTGTGAGTGTTGTGTGTGTCACATCATGTAGACACACTGAAGAGGGGCACAGGGGGGGGTGTGAGGTCAGGAGGGTCGCTCACACTGAAGAGGAAGAGGTGTGTGTGTGTGGGGGGGGGTAGGGTACACACTGACCCCCCAGGGGGGGTGTGTGACTTCTCCTTCCCACACACAGAGGAAGGGGGTTCTGTGTGACTGTCTTCCACAGAGGTTACACACTGAAGAGGAAGTGTGACTTGTGTGGGGGGGGTAGGGCACACCTGACAGAGGAAGTGGGTGACTTCACCTACCAACCAAGGTCACACACACCATCTGAAGCAGACTTCTCTTCCGTGTGGGGTGGGGGGGGGAAGGGTTACACACTGAAGAGGAAGGGGTGTGTGTGTGTGGGGGTAGGGTTACACACTGAAGAGGAAGGGGTGTGTGTGTGTGGGGGGGTAGGGTTACACACTGAAGAGGAAGGGGTGTGTGTGTGTGGGGGGGTAGGGTTACACACTGAAGAGGAAGGGGTGTGTGTGTGTGGGGGGGTAGGGTTACACACTGAAGAGGAAGGGGGGTGTGTGTGTGAGGGTAGGGTTACACACTGAAGAGGAAGGGGTGTGTGTGTGTGGGGGGGGTAGGGTTACACACTGAAGAGGAAGGGGTGTGTGTGTGTGGGGGGGTAGGGTTACACACTGAAGAGGAAGGGGGTGTGTGTGTGGGGGGGGGATGGGGGTAGGGTACTTACACACTTCCACCAAAGGGGGAAGGGGGGTGTGGGGGTGGAAGGGTTTATACACCCCCAGACCCCCCCCCATCCCAATGGTGTGACTTCTCTTAGTGTGGGGGGGGGTAGGGTTACACACTGAAGAGGAAGGGGTGTGTGTGTGTGGGGGGGTAGGGTTACACACTGAAGAGGAAGGGGTGTGTGTGTGTGGGGGGGTAGGGTTACACACTGAAGAGGAAGGGGTGTGTGTGTGTGGGGGTAGGGTTACACACTGAAGAGGAAGGGGTGTGTGTGGTGGGGGGGTAGGGTTACACACTGAAGAGGAAGGGGTGTGTGTGTGTGGGGGGGTAGGGTTACACACTGAAGAGGAAGGGGTGTGTGTGTGTGGGGGGGTAGGGTTACACACTGAAGAGGAAGGGGTGTGTGTGTGTGGGGGGGGTAGGGTTACACACTGAAGAGGAAGGGGGGTGTGTGTGTGGGGGTGGGTTACACACTGTGTGGGGGGTGTGTGTGTGTGGGGGGGTAGGGTTACACACTGAGAGGAAGGGTGTGTTGTGTGTGGGGGGGGTTAGGGTACACACCCCACACAAGAGGAAAGGGGGGTGTGTGTGGTGGAAGGGTTCACCACACACTGAAGAGGAATCGGGTGACTTCTCCTTCCTACCACATGTGTGTGTGGGGGGGGGTAGGGTTACACACTGAAGAGGAAGGGGTGTGTGTGTGTGAGGGTAGGGTTACACACTGAAGAGGAAGGGGTGTGTGTGTGTGAGGGGGTAGGGTTACACACTGAAGAGGAAGGGGGGTTGTGTGTGTGTGGGGGGGGGTACGGGTACCCCCAATGTGTGTGTGTGTGGGGGGGTAGGGTTACACACTGAAGAGGAAGGGGTGTGTGTGTGTGGGGGGGTAGGGTTACACACTGAAGAGGAAGGGGTGTGTGTGTGTGAGGGTAGGGTTACACACTGAAGAGGAAGGGGTGTGTGTGTGTGGGGGGGTAGGGTTACACACTGAAGAGGAAGGGGTGTGTGTGTGTGAGGGGGGTTAGGGTTACACTGAAGAGGAAGGGGTGTGTGTGTGTGGGGGGGGAAGGGTTACACACTGAAGAGGAAGGGGTGTGTGTGTGTGGGGGGGGGGGGGTTACACACTGAAGAGGAAGGGGTGTGTGTGTGTGAGGGTAGGGTTACACACTGAAGAGGAAGGGGTGTGTGTGTGTGAGGGTAGGGTTACACACTGAAGAGGAAGGGGTGTGTGTGTGTGGGGGGGTAGGGTTACACACTGAAGAGGAAGGGGGGTTGTGTGTGTGTGGGGGATTCAATGTGGGTCCATCGCCTTCGATCACACACAAACCCCCCATCCAAATGGTGGATGTGCTCTCTTAGGGTACACACTGAAGAGGAAGGGGGTAATGTGTGACTGGGGGCGGTAGGGTCGGGTAACACACTACCCAAGAGGAAGGGACTTCTGTGTGGGGGGGGGGGTCCCCATCCTACTCACACCATCCAATTGTGTACTGGGTTCCCACACACAAGAGGAAGGGGGGGGGTGTGTGGGGGGGGGGGGGGGGGGGGTGGGGGGGGGGGGGGGTAGGGTTACACCCACTGAAGCGAAGGCGCACGCGGAATCTTAGAAACAAATGAGATACGGGTAACAATAGTTGACCATGTGACAAATCATGGACTTACAATGAGAGAAGCTAGGCAGAGGGTACAGCCTAATCTTAACAGATCCACATTGGCATCAATCATTCGAATCTTCAGGAATGAGAATAGGTGCATGACCATTCATCTCATTACTGTATTCTATTACAGTACATTGTAAGTGCAGTTTTGCTGTCATTCAATTCCTTCATTCTTATCTGTCAACATTGATTGTGTCTTGAAACAAAACCTGCTGACGATGAAGCAGGTGTCCAGGGTGGAATGGAATAATGATTGATGAAGGAGATGAGGTTCCAGTACGCACATGGAAGTCATTTCTGCACGCCTTACAATACTGCAGTGGAAACGTATACTGCTGTAATAGCTAACAATATGAAGTATACTGATCTCTTCACATTCTGTGATCTGTGATACTGTTTTTCTTTCTTCAGAGAATAATTGAGCTTGAGGCCAGTATCACTATGCATGATTTTATCTATGTGGATGAGGCTGGCTTCAATCTGAGCTCAGTAAGGAGAGGCAGGAGGAATGTCATTGGTCACCGAGCCACAGTTGATGTGCCCAGTCTCCGAGAGTGAAATATTCCCATGGGTGCTGCTATCTCCAGGAATGGTGTTGTTTCCCATATCCCCACCATTGGCCCCTACAACACAACACAACACAGCACGCCTGCTTGTGTTTTTAGATTCAAAGTACAATAGTCTTGCACCCCAGAGGAGAGAGTACTGGAGAGGCCATAGTTAACAAACTTGTTTTGTAATATGGGACAATGTTAGCTTCCATCACTCTACTCTTGCGAGGGAACAGTTTGAAGCATTAGAGCAATCTGAAAATGAAATGGGTTATTTTGCAAACTGTTTCCGTTTTGAGTGTTTTGAGAAAGTAGCACATTTCAAAAAATAAACGTGTAAGCGATTGGGAAAAACTGTAGCTGTAGTTAACTTAGATTAATCATTTTCTTTTATTATTATTATTATTATTATTATTATTATTATGACCAGGGCTGGAGAAACATGCTTTTCCCACAGGTAGATGACATTTTTTGTGCTCTGCTACCACAAGCCTTCTGGAGACTCTGGTGAAAGTAATTGACCTGTGTGAAGGTGCTGTAAAGGTGCTGTTGTGAACAGTCACTGTGAAAGAAGGCAGGATGCTGCGCTCCAGGACTGCCTGTCTGTCTATCCCTGCAAGGAGAGGATCAAACTGTCCTGCTGGAATTCACACCCGGGCCCTTCACACCCCACTGTGGAGAAGATCATGCAGGAGCCAGCCATCACACCTGGGCACAGGTACAGACCCCAGAACTGCACAAACACAGGTATAGAAACCAGCACTGCACAAACACAGGTATAGACACAAGCACTGCACAGACACAGACCCCAGCACTGCACAGACACAGACCCCAGCACTGCACAAAGATAGGTATAGACCCCAGCACTGCACAGACACAGACCCCAGCACTGAACAGACACAGACCCCAGCACTGACACAGACCCCAGCACTACACAGACACAGACCCCAGCACTGCACAGACACAGACACAGACCCCAGCACTGCACAGACACAGGTACAGACCCCAGCACTGCACAGACACAGACACAGACCCCAGCACTGCACAGACACAGGTACAGACCCCAGCACTGCACAGACACAGGTACAGACCCCAGCACTGCACAGACACAGACCCCAGCACTGCACAGACACAGGTACAGACCCCAGCACTGCACAGACACAGGTATAGACCCCAGCACTGCACAGACACAGGTACAGACCCCAGCACTGCACAGACACAGGTACAGACCCCAGCACTGCACAAACACAGGTATAGACCCCAGCACTGCACAGACACAGACACAGACCCCAGCACTGCACAGACACAGGTACAGACCCCAGCACTGCACAGACACAGGTACAGACCCCAGCACTGCACAGACACAGGTATAGACCCCAGCACTGCACAGACACAGGTACAGACCCCAGCACTGCACAGACACAGGTACAGACCCCAGCACTGCACAGACACAGGTATAGACCTCAGCACTGCACAAACACAAGTATAGACCCCAGCACTGCACAAACACAGGTATACACCCCAGCACTGCACAAACACAGGTATAGACCCCAGCACTGCACAGACACAGGTATAGACCTCAGCACTGCACAAACACAAGTATAGACCCCAGCACTGCACAAACACAGGTATAGACCCCAGCACTGCACAGACACAGGTATAGACCCCAGCACTGCACAGACACAGACCCCAGCACTGCAGCACTGACACAGATACAGACCCCAGCACTGCACAGACACAGGCATAGACCCCAGCACTGCACAGACACAGGTATAGACCCCAGCACTGCACAGGCACAGGTACAGACCCCAGCACTGCACAGACAGATAGACCCCAGCACTGCACAGACACAGGCACTGCACAGGCACAGACCCCAGCACTGCACAGACACAGACCCCAGCACTGCACAGACAGTTATAGACCCCAGCACTGCACAGGCACAGACCCCAGCACTGCACAGACACAGGTACAGACCCCAGCACTGCACAAACACAGACACAGACCCCAGCACTGCACAGACACAGGTATAGACCCCAGCACTGCACAGACACAGACACAGACCCCAGCACTGCACAGACACAGACCCCAGCACTGCACAGACACAGACACAGACCCCAGCACTGCACAGACACAGACCCCAGCACTGCACAGACACAGACCCAGACACCAGCACACACAGACACAGACCCCAGCACTGCACAAACACAGACACAGACCCCAGCACTGCACAGACACAGGTATAGACCCCAGCACTGCACAGACACAGGTATAGACCCCAGCACTGCACAGACACAGACCCCAGCACTGCACAGACACAGGTACAGACCCCAGCACTGCACAGACACAGACACAGACCCCAGCACTGCACAGACACAGGTATAGACCCCAGCACTGCACAGACACAGACACAGACCCCAGCACTGCACAGGCACAGACCCCAGCACTGCACAGACACAGACCCCAGCACTGAACAGACACAGACACAGACACAGACCCCAGCACTGTACAAACACAGACACAGACCCCAGCACTGCACAGACACAGACCCCAGCACTGAACAGACACAGACACAGACCCCAGCACTGCACAGACACAGACCCCAGCACTGCACAAACACAGACACAGACCCCAGCACTGCACAGACACAGACCCCAGCACTGCAGAGACACAGGTATAGACCCCAGCACTGCACAGACAGTTATAGACCCCAGCACTGCACAGACACAGACCCCAGCACTGCACAGACAGTTATAGACCCCAGCACTGCACAGACACAGACCCCAGCACTGCACAGACAC
The DNA here is from genome assembly GCF_017654505.1 of Polyodon spathula. Taxonomy (NCBI): domain Eukaryota; kingdom Metazoa; phylum Chordata; class Actinopteri; order Acipenseriformes; family Polyodontidae; genus Polyodon; species Polyodon spathula. Next base: position 51,302,979 of record NC_054541.1, on the reverse strand, counting down.
AGGTATAGACCCCAGCACTGCACAGACACAGGTATAGACCCCAGCACTGCACAGACACAGACCCCAGCACCGCACAGACAGTTATAAACCCCAGCACTGCACAGACACAGACCCCAGCACTGGACAGACACAGACCCAGACCACAGCACTGCAGACACAGGTACAGACCCCAGCACTGCACAGACACAGACCTACCCCAGCACTACACAGACCCCAGCACTGCACAAACACAGACCTCAGCACTGCACAGACACAGGTACAGACCCCAGCACTGCACAGACACAGGTACAGGCCCCAGCACTGCACAGACACAGACCCCAGCACTGCACAGACACTGAAAAAAATGGCTGAACAAAAGATTAAATAAACGATGTACAAATGCACTATTTTACACAATTCAGAGGCTGTACTCTGATGCACTGTTGAAATCATGTAAAAGTCTTCCTGTTAATTTATAATGAAGTGCTCAGTCCATTTTTTAAATACACAATGTAGTTATTGTACCTATCATCATTTATGAATCTTGCATGACATTGTTACACATATAGTATAAACTACTGTACATCATAAATGAGATACATACGTTTTAGAATCTAGATATTTCTACTGAACAAGCTGTTCGATATTTGCATAAAAAAACATATATTTTTTGTGCTTCAAGTGTTTCTTCCTTTCTCCTAATATTGGACACATTTCAAAGTGATGCAAACCTGATGACTCGTCGCAGCTGACAAGGAGTTCATTTCATCTGCAAGCCCAAAGCAGCTCGGACTGATTCAGGACAGGGTTCACTCAATGCATTAGTGGGATATTTCTTCTGAAGAAAGGAATACATTTTTGATCTGTGGTATAAGCTCAGATTCAGGACACGATACGTCATTGAAACGTGTGCGTGGATAAAGCTCATTAACATTTCTAGGGGTTTTCATATGTAAAAGTCTGTCTTTGTTTAAACAGTGTGGCAATGTTAAACTGTTAGAGTGTTGCTGGTGTTATTTCTTCATGCTGGTGCAGGATACCTGCCAGACAGCTCTAACAGCGACACACTGGCTCCAGTTACAAATGAGATCCTGGAAAATGAGATTTGAAACAGGCCAGCCCACCCTCAGCCCGCTCTGCATTAGTGTCTTATCCCAGTCCCAGTGCTGATAAAGCAGATGCTGTCTGATCCCAGGTGCCTGGACTGGTTATACAGCCCGGCACACCTTTCCTAAAGCTCCTCTCAATCATTAATCAACCGAGTGAACTCCACTGAGACTGGAGTCTGGCAAGACAGCAACACATAACAACAATAAAAACAAATGGCCTTGCATGGACATCGGGGAGCCGTGGCTTCATGATGCAGGGAGGTGACTGCACAGCTAAGAGGGGGAGCAGCCACAATGTGACGGAGCCTGTGAGATTAGATTCCACACTGAGGATGCACTGCTCAGCTATACACTGGATATGAATGTGACGGAGCCCATGAGATTAGATTCCACACTGAGGATGCACTGCTCAGCTATACACTGTATATGAATGTGACGGAGCCCGTGAGATTAGATTCCACACTGAGGATGCACTGCTCAGCTATACACTGTATATGAATGTGACGGAGCCCGTGAGATTAGATTCCACACTGAGGATGCACTGCTCAGCTATACACTGGATATGAATGTGACGGAGCCCGTGAGATTAGATTCCACACTGAGGATGCACTGCTCAGCTATACACTGTATATGAATGTGACGGAGCCCGTGAGATTAGATTCCACACTGAGGATGCACTGCTCAGCTATACACTGGATATGAGCACAAGGCTGGAAACAAGGGGTGTTCGGGTGTTCTCATGCCAATTATGAGAATTCAAATAGGTTTTAAAATGTTCAATATGCAGAATAAATGTCATGTGAAAGCAATTCTATAGTTTTGCTTAAGAAGGAAAAAAGTGAATTTCCTCAGCAGCAAACAAATGAGTTGACTTGAGCTGACTATGAGCTGCCTGGCCATCAGACTGGCTGTCCTGTATTAGCACTCCAGCCCTGTCTCCAGAGATCGCAGCTCCCTCATCAGACTGGCTGTCCTGTATTAGCACTCCAGCCCTGTCTCCAGAGATCGCAGCTCCCTCATCAGACTGGCTGTCCTGTATTAGCACTCCAGCCCTGTCTCCAGAGATCGCAGCTCCCTCATCAGACTGGCTGTCCTGTATTAGCACTCCAGCCTGTCCTGTATCTCCAGCCCTGTCTCCAGCCCTGATCCCTCCAGAGATCGCAGATCCCTCATCAGACTGGCTGTCCTGTATTAGCACTCCAGCCCTGTCTCCAGAGATCGCAGCTCCCTCATCAGACTGGCTGTCCTGTATTAGCACTCCAGCCCTGTCTCCAGAGATCGCAGATCCCTCATCAGACTGGCTGTCCTGTATTAGCACTCCAGCCCTGTCTCCAGAGATCGCAGACTCCCTCATCAGACTGGCTGTCCTGTATTAGCACTCCAGCCCTGTCTCCAGAGATCGCAGATCCCTCATCAGACTGGCTGTCCTGTATTAGCACTCCAGCCCTGTCTCCAGAGATCGCAGATCCCTCATCAGACTGGCTGTCCTGTATTAGCACTCCAGCCCTGTCTCCAGAGATCGCAGATCCCTCATCAGACTGGCTGTCCTGTATTAGCACTCCAGCCCTGTCTCCAGAGATCGCAGCTCCCTCATCAGACTGGCTGTCCTGTATTAGCACTCCAGCCCTGTCTCCAGAGATCGCAGCTCCCTCATCAGACTGGCTGTCCCGTAGACTGGCTGTCCTGTATTAGCACTCCAGCCCTGTCTCCAGAGATCGCAGATCCCTCATCAGACTGGCTGTCCTGTATTAGCACTCCAGCCCTGTCTCCAGAGATCGCAGCTCCCTCATCAGACTGGCTGTCCTGTATTAGCACTCCAGCCCTGTCTCCAGAGATCGCAGATCCCTCATCAGACTGGCTGTCCTGTATTAGCACTCCAGCCCTGTCTCCAGAGATCGCAGCTCCCTCATCAGACTGGCTGTCCTGTATTAGCACTCCAGCCCTGTCTCCAGAGATCGCAGCTCCCTCATCAGACTGGCTGTCCTGTATTAGCACTCCAGCCCTGTCTCCAGAGATCGCAGATCCCTCATCAGACTGGCTGTCCTGTATTAGCACTCCAGCCCTGTCTCCAGAGATCGCAGCTCCCTCATCAGACTGGCTGTCCTGTATTAGCACTCCAGCCCTGTCTCCAGAGATCGCAGCTCCCTCATCAGACTGGCTGTCCTGTATTAGCACTCCAGCCCTGTCTCCAGAGATCGCAGATCCCTCATCAGACTGGCTGTCCTGTATTAGCACTCCAGCCCTGTCTCCAGAGATCGCAGACTCCCTCATCAGACTGGCTGTCCTGTATTAGCACTCCAGCCCTGTCTCCAGAGATCGCAGATCCCTCATCAGACTGGCTGTCCTGTATTAGCACTCCAGCCCTGTCTCCAGAGATCGCAGCTCCCTCATCAGACTGGCTGTCCTGTATTAGCACTCCAGCCCTGTCTCCAGAGATCGCAGCTCCCTCATCAGACTCGCAAAGCCTTCCACTTATGTCCTATTGTCCCTGGCTGTGTCTGTGCCGATGAGCTGACATAATGGCAATGGCCCTCTAGTGCACCAATTAGTCTGCGGGGGAGAGACAGGGATTAGGGTAGGAGTCAGTGCCTGACTCTAACTCAACTGTGAGCCCTTGCTAACAGCAGACCAATTTGTAAGAACAATTGGGGCAGATCAAACGCTCCCCTGGGGCTTGTTTCTCTGCTAATTGACAGCTCCTGCCTTCCTTGTTTGTCTTGTTAATGTGGTGTGACTAAGCTCACTGCAGCTCCACGATCCAACCAGCCACCTGCCACTCACTGTCACACAGCTCTCCATTCACTCGTTCAGCACTTCAATACTCATCCCCATTCATCCAACTGGAACAGCAGAGACTCTGGCTCACATTACTATGGGTTTGAAGCAACCCTTCCAAACAGCTATCATGGACTCCATTAGGAATCTCAGTAATCCTCTTAACATTTCGAGCACAGCCTTTCCAACAGGGGCATCGTATCCTAATGTTCTTTAACATTGCTGGAAGAGCCATGTTCAGACACAGCCCTTGACTGTGAGTGCACATGGAAGTGTGCTCTCTCCCTTTGCTTCCACTGACTGGCACACTTCAGGGGGGCTTTGACTATGACAATATCGATTCAACCAGTGCAGGCGGCTGGGTCTCTTGGAGCCACTCATCCAGGCATTGGGGATCCCTGACTACATTCTCATGGCTCCCAGTCTCAGCCAACATCAATAACAATAGTGCTCAATCATACAGTTACAGAAGAGCCAGACCTCTACTTTAGAAGAGTAAAAAACAGGAAAGGGATTGTATGCAATCCCACAGGGAGTAGAACTAAAAGGAGTAGCACAGAACAATTTTATCCACTTCATTAATGTTCGAATAAACTAAATATATCACAGGTTTGCAAAAAATGATATTTTCCAGCACATTGTTCATAAAATTCGTAACTATATCCGCAATGCAATTGAATATATTCCTGGTTTATTACTTCTCTATCTGATCGGTTCCATTCCCAGCCCTAGCTGTCTGCAGGAGAGAGGTGAGCAGTGAAAGTGACACTTTATAGTGACACCATTAGCTGTGATTGTTGTCTCTCCCATTCCTGCCCCCATCAGATAAGTGTGTTTACCTGTGTGCTGTGTGGTTAACAGTGCAGTGTGTCTGTGTGCTGCCCAGGAGCCACAGAGCAGACACAACACAGCACCCTTCTCAGAGCAGAGAACACTGCACCCTTCTCAGAGCAGAGAACACAACACAGCACCCTTCTCAGAGCAGAGAACACAACACAGCACCCTTCTCAGAGCAGAGAACACTGCACCCTTCTCAGAGCAGACACAACACAGCACCCTTCTCAGAGCAGAGAACACTGCACCCTTCTCAGAGCAGACACAACACAGCACCCTTCTCAGAGCAGAGAACACAGCACCCTTCTCAGAGCAGAGAACACTGCACCCTTCTCAGAGCAGAGAACACAGCACCCTTCTCAGAGCAGACACAACACAGCACCCTTCTCAGAGCAGAGAACACAGCACCCTTCTCAGAGCAGAGAACACAGCACCCTTCTCAGAGCAGACACAACACAGCACCCTTCTCAGAGCAGACACAACACAGCACCCTTCTCAGAGCAGAGAACACTGCACCCTTCTCAGAGCAGACACAACACAGCACCCTTCTCAGAGCAGAGAACACTGCACCCTTCTCAGAGCAGAGAACACTGCACCCTTCTCAGAGCAGAGAACACAACAGAGCAGAGAACACCACTTTCTCAGAGCAGAGAACACAACACCCTTCTCAGAGCAGAGACAACACAGCACCCTTCTCAGAGCAGACACAACACAGCACCCTTCTCAGAGCAGACACAACACAGCACCCTTCTCAGAGCAGAGAACACAGCACCCTTCTCAGAGCAGACACAACACAGCACCCTTCTCAGAGCAGAGAACACAACACCCTTCTCAGAGCAGAGAACACAACACAGCTTCTCAGAGCAGACACAGCACCCTTCTCAGAGCAGACACAACACAGCACCCTTATCAGAGCAGACACAACACAGCACCCTTCTCAGAGCAGACACAACACAGCACCCTTCTCAGAGCAGACACAACACAGCACCCTTCTCAGAGCAGACACAACACAGCACCCTTCTCAGAGCAGAGAACACTGCACCCTTCTCAGAGCAGAGAACACAGCACCCTTCTCAGAGCAGACAACAACACAGCACCCTTCTCAGAGCACACAACACAGCACCCTTCTCAGAGCAGAGAACACTGCACCCTTCTCAGAGCAGAGAACACTGCACCCTTCTCAGAGCAGAGAACACAGCACCCTTCTCAGAGCAGACACAACACAGCACCCTTCTCAGAGCAGAGAACACAGCACCCTTCTCAGAGCAGAGACAACACAGCACCCTTCTCAGAGCAGACACAACACAGCACCCTTCTCAGAGCAGACACAACACAGCACCCTTCTCAGAGCAGACACAACACAGCACCCTTCTCAGAGCAGACACAACACAGCACCCTTATCAGAGCAGACACAACACAGCACCCTTCTCAGAGCAGAGAACACTGCACCCTTCTCAGAGCAGAGAACACTGCACCCTTCTCAGAGCAGAGAACACAACACAGCACCCTTCTCAGAGCAGAGAACACTGCACCCTTCTCAGAGCAGAGAACACAGCACCCTTCTCAGAGCAGAGAACACAGCACCCTTCTCAGAGCAGAGAACACAACACAGCACCCTTCTCAGAGCAGAGAACACAACACTTCTCAGAGCAGAGAACACTGCACCCTTCTCAGAGCAGAGAACACAGCACCCTTCTCAGAGCAGAGAACACAGCACCCTTCTCAGAGCAGAGAACACAGCACCCTTCTCAGAGCAGACACAACACAGCACCCTTCTCAGAGCAGAGAACACAACACCCTTCTCAGAGCAGAGAACACAACCCTTCTCAGAGCAGAGAACACTGCACCCTTCTCAGAGCAAAGAACACAACACCCTTCTCAGAGCAGAGAACACTGCACCCTTCTCAGAGCAGAGAACACTGCACCCTTCTCAGAGCAGAGAACACAACACAGCACCCTTCTCAGAGCAGAGAACACAACACCACCCTTCTCAGAGCAGAGAACACAACACAGCACCCTTCTCAGAGCAGAGAACACACAGCACCCTTCTCAGAGCAGAGAACACTGCACCCTTCTCAGAGCAGAGAACACTGCACCCTTCTCAGAGCAGACACAACACAGCACCCTTCTCAGAGCAGAGAACACTGCACCCTTCTCAGAGCAGAGAACACAGCACCCTTCTCAGAGCAGACACAACACAGCACCCTTCTCAGAGCAGACACAACACAGCACCCTTCTCAGAGCAGACACAACACAGCACCCTTCTCAGAGCAGAGAACACTGCACCCTTCTCAGAGCAGACACAACACAGCACCCTTCTCAGAGCAGAGAACACTGCACCCTTCTCAGAGCAGAGAACACAGCACCCTTCTCAGAGCAGACACAACACAGCAACCTTCTCAGAGCAGACACAACACAGCACCCTTCTCAGAACAAAGATCACTACACCCTTCTCAGAGCAAAGAACACAGCACCCTTCTCAGAGCAGAGAACACAACACCCTTCTCAGAGCAGAGAACACAACACAGCACCCTTCTCAGAGCAGAGAACACAGCACCCTTCTCAGAGCAGAGAACACAGCACCCTTCTCAGAGCAGAGAACACAACACCTGTCACTGACACAGAGTTTAGATAAACACTGATAAACATGAGATTAAACAGCTCACTGCCAGCGCAGCCCCGTCACTGACAAAGGGTTTAGATAAACACTGATAAACATGAGATTAAACAGCTCACTGCCAGCGCAGCCCCGTCACTGACACAGGGTTTAGATAAACACTGATAAACATGAGATTAAACAGCTCACTGCCAGCGCAGCCCCGTCACTGACAAAGGGTTTAGATACACACTGATAAAAATGAGATTAAACAGCTCACTGCCAGCGCAGCCCCATCACTGACACAGGGTTTAGATACACACTGATAAACATGAGATTAAACAGCTCACTGCCAGCGCAGCCCCGTCACTGACAAAGGGTTTAGATACACACTGATAAAAATGAGATTAAACAGCTCACTGCCAGCGCAGCCCCGTCACTGACACAGGGTTTAGATAAACACTGATGAACATGAGATTAAACAGTTCACTGCCAGCGCAGCCCCATCACTGACACAGGGTTTAGATAAACACTGATAAATACGAGATTAAACAGCTCACTGCCAGCGCAGCCCCATCACTGACACAGGGTTTAGATAAACACAAGATTAAACAGCTCACTGCCAGCGCAGCCCCGTCACTGTTATAGGGTTTAGATAAACACTGATAAACATGAGATTAAACAGCTCACTGCCAGCGTAGCCCTGTCACTGACACAGGGTTTAGATAAACATTGATAAACATGAGATTAAACAGCTCACTGCCAGCGTAGCCCTGTCACTGACACAGGGTTTAGATAAACATTGATAAACATGAGATTAAACAGCTCACTGCCAGCGTAGCCCTGTCACTGACACAGGGTTTAGATAAACATTGATAAACATGAGATTAAACAGCTCACTGCCAGCGCAGCCCCGTCACTGACACAGGGTTTAGATAAACATTGATAAACATGAGATTAAACAGCTCACTGCCAGCGCAGCCCTGTCACTGACACAGGGTTTAGATAAACAATGATGAACATGAGATTAAACAGCTCACTGCCAGCGTAGCCCTGTCACTGACACAGGGTTTAGATAAACATTGATAAACATGAGATTAAACAGCTCACTGCCAGCGCAGCCCCGTCACTGACACAGGGTTTAGATAAACACTGATAAACATGAGATTAAACAGCTCACTGCCAGCACAGCCCCGTCACTGACACAGGGTTTAGATAAACACTGATAAACATGAGATTAAACAGCTCACTGCTAGCGCAGCCCCATCACTGACACAGGGTTTAGATAAACACGAGATTAAACAGCTCACTGGCAGCGCACCCTGTCACTGATTGGTCCCTCCTCCCTGTATCAGTTCTGCACTGTGCAGTGGAGGTGCTGCTGTTTGTTTGGTCCCTCCTCCTCCCTGTATCAGTTCTGCACTGTGCAGTGGAGGTGCTGCTGGTTGTTTGGTCCCTCCTCCTCCCTGTATCAGTTCTGCACTGTGCAGTGGAGGTGCTGCTGGTTGTTTGGTCCCTCCTCCTCCCTGTATCAGTTCTGCACTGTGCAGTGGAGGTGCTGCTGTTTGTTTGGTCCCTCCTCCTCCCTGTATCAGTTCTGCACTGTGCAGTGGAGGTGCTGCTGGTTGTTTGGTCCCTCCTCCTCCCTGTATCAGTTCTGCACTGTGCAGTGGAGGTGCTGCTGTTTGTTTGGTCCCTCCTCCTCCCTGTATCAGTTCTGCACTGTGCAGTGGAGGTGCTGCTGTTTGTTTGGTCCCTCCTCCTCCCTGTATCAGTTCTGCACTGTGCAGTGGAGGTGCTGCTGTTTGTTTGGTCCCTCCTCCTCCCTGTATCAGTTCTGCACTGTGCAGTGGAGGTGCTGCTGTTTGTTTGGTCCCTCCTCCTCCCTGTATCAGTTCTGCACTGTGCAGTGGAGGTGCTGCTGTTTGTTTGGTCCCTCCTCCTCCCTGTATCAGTTCTGCACTGTGCAGTGGAGGTGCTGCTGTTTGTTTGGTCCCTCCTCCTCCCTGTATCAGTTCTGCACTGTGCAGTGGAGGTGCTGCTGTTTGTTTGGTCCCTCCTCCTCCCTGTATCAGTTCTGCACTGTGCAGTGGAGGTGCTGCTGTTTGTTTGGTCCCTCCTCCTCCCTGTATCAGTTCTGCACTGTGCAGTGGAGGTGCTGCTGTTTGTTTGGTCCCTCCTCCTCCCTGTATCAGTTCTGCACTGTGCAGTGGAGGTGCTGCTGTTTGTTTGGTCCCTCCTCCTCCCTGTATCAGTTCTGCACTGTGCAGTGGAGGTGCTGCTGTTTGTTTGGTCCCTCCTCCTCCCTGTATCAGTTCTGCACTGTGCAGTGGAGGTGCTGCTGTTTGTTTGGTCCCTCCTCCTCCCTGTATCAGTTCTGCACTGTGCAGTGGAGGTGCTGCTGTTTGTTTGGTCCCTCCTCCTCCCTGTATCAGTTCTGCACTGTGCAGTGGAGGTGCTGCTGTTTGTTTGGTCCCTCCTCCTCCCTGTATCAGTTCTGCACTGTGCAGTGGAGGTGCTGCTGTTTGTTTGGTCCCTCCTCCTCCCTGTATCAGTTCTGCACTGTGCAGTGGAGGTGCTGCTGTTTGTTTGGTCCCTCCTCCTCCCTGTATCAGTTCTGCACTGTGCAGTGGAGGTGCTGCTGGTTGTTTGGTCCCTCCTCCTCCCTGTATCAGTTCTGCACTGTGCAGTGGAGGTGCTGCTGTTTGTTTGGTCCCTCCTCCTCCCTGTATCAGTTCTGCACTGTGCAGTGGAGGTGCTGCTGTTTGTTTGGTCCCTCCTCCTCCCTGTATCAGTTCTGCACTGTGCAGTGGAGGTGCTGCTGTTTGTTTGGTCCCTCCTCCTCCCTGTATCAGTTCTGCACTGTGCAGTGGAGGTGCTGCTGTTTGTTTGGTCCCTCCTCCTCCCTGTATCAGTTCTGCACTGTGCAGTGGAGGTGCTGCTGTTTGTTTGGTCCCTCCTCCTCCCTGTATCAGTTCTGCACTGTGCAGTGGAGGTGCTGCTGTTTGTTTGGTAAATAACCTGGAAAAAATAAATAAAACCAGACTACCATTGAAGAGAAAGAAGAAACTGCTTTCAAACTAAAGTTATTGTACCAAGATATGAGCAGTTATAATAAATCAGGCTGAAATGAAACATAGTTTAAAAAAAAAAACATTAGAAAAGAGCACAACATTTACTTTGTGCTGGCGTTTCCTCATCCTTGTCATTACTGTCTCACATGGGCGAGGCGTGCCCTGGAAACGGGCTGCAGTCCTTCCATTCTTACCAGTGATCTTCAGAGAGAAGTGCTCACGTCACGCCAGTGAAACCTCTCGTGTGTATTCCTAAGCACAAGTTCGCGACAGCATCACAACACAGGCCTTCACTGCAGTTCTGGTCTCTCACATTTTAAGAGCCAGCTGTTACAAGAGGTTTGACTGGCTCGCCTTGCTTTGAAAGAAGGCCTACCCTAATGCATTCATTCCTGTTTCATGAAACTTTGGGAACCAGTCAAAACTTTTGCAGGTAGTTAATGTTTTTTTTCAATTTCCATAACTTGTTTGGATTCCGTGAGAGCAGTGAAGCCACCCGACACGTAGCTCTGGGGAGCTGCAGCTGCTGTTTCACACCTTTATCCTTAAGACCGAACACAGATTAAATGCAATCCAAACGCCCCTCAGTGGACAAGGAACCTGTAATGATCCGATCCACCCCTTGCTTCCCCTGAATACTCGTGGCCAAGGCAGCAAAATCACAGAAACCTTCAGCATCTACAATACTCCCACACATCTCTTCATTAAAAATAAAATTCAAACAGGTGTGTTCTCATTATTTCTACTCTTGTTAAAAAATATCTTGCAAGAAAACACAATGAGAGCTCAAATATTACATGACATGACATTGTGGTTTTGAAGCAGCTACAGGGCCTGTTCTTCACAGAGCATGGCAAAGTCTGCTTTCTTCTCTTGCGCTTCTGTGGCAGCCCTGTGCGCTCTGCAAGGTCAGGACAGCATCCACACCACACACATTGACACAGACAGAGGGCCATGTGAGCAAAAAACACACACACACACACACACACACACACAGCCTCCCACACACACACACATGTCTTCTCACACACAAGAGTGTGTTTCAGTCAGTCAGTTTGCCTACAGTCTCAGAGTCTCTCTCTCTCTAGAGAGAGTCACTTGTGTCGTTGCAACCAGTCATGGTGCAGTTAAATGTTGTCTACGCAGGGCATTGACAAAACAGGATCCCTGTTTATTGTGTTACCAGTGTCAAATTGGTGTCAATGGCCACAAAGCCCGTGTCGACTCCGCGTGTTTCCATCACTGCTGCCTCTCTCACACACAAGAGGTGGAAAGAAGACTCCTACTGCACAGGAGTTTCACCCATGCCAAGTTTTATTACAAGCTTCATTGGCCACTGTGTATACAGTAGGTAACATGCTCAGGTGTGTCTTACTGAACTCAGTACAGGAATGGATCAGACTGCTCTGCAGTGGGTGTCACTTCCACCCTAGTGCGCACATACACTGTGTAAGAGTGCCCAGCGCCCTGCCTGCAGCCAGCCTCAGTGCAGCCACACAGTGTTGAGCTGCATCTGGTTCTTGATGCTTGTGTCCATCTTCAGCACCTCGCAGATTGCCATGGTGGCGTAGCAGGAGGGGGGCAGGGAGAACTCCATCCGCAGCGCGCGGTACTTCCCTTCTGGCTCAGAGGGAGGAGAAAGACGAGAGGGGGAGCATCAACGTCTGTCTATCCACCTCACACCGCAAGCACCATTATTCAGGGATCAGTTACAATACCGGCTCACAGTGCAGCACTCGAGAAATTCCCGTTGTGTGCCAAATGTGTTCGTCTTTCAGTTTAGTTCCCATACTGATTTTAAAGCCATTGCCAAAATGTTTAAACTGATAGTTACTTTTTACACTCGAGTTTAACCACACACTTACCTGAAATTCACAGATAATTAAAAAATACAAAGAAAGCACATGCATGACAAGAGCAGGCTGAGCACTGACGATGAGCGCAGGACTGTGGAAGCAGGATCACAGAACGGAGGGGGGCCTCACCTTTACGACACACAGGAGGCAGCTTCCTTTCCAGCTTCTCAACGTCGGTGTGGACCAGCGGGATCTTGAGATCATCGTATGAGATCACCTCCCTGAGGACAGGAAAGGAAGATGCCTGGATGTGACTTGAACAATTCACCTG
>NC_054541.1:51270485-51282985 GCF_017654505.1 Polyodon spathula | reverse complement strand
GCGTAGTAATGATGAATCCGCTCTCCCTCCCAGCTCTCTGCCCACTACACCACACTGCCTCCCTCCCAGCCCCTCCTCTCTCACCACCACACCACACTGCCTCCCTCCCAGCCCCTCCGCTCTCTCCACTACACCACACTGCCTCCCTCCCAGCCCCTCCGCTCTCTCCACTACACCACACTGCCTCCCTCCCAGCCCCTCCGCTCTCTCCACTACAACATGTCTCCCTCCCCGCCCCTCCGCTCTCACCACCACACGTGCCTTCCTACCCAGTCCCTCCGCTCTCACACAACTACAACACACACTGCCTCCCTCCCAGCCCCTCCGCTCTCTCCACTACACCACACTGCACTCCCTCCCAGACCACCTCAGCTCGCCACTACACCCACACTGCCTCCTCCCAGCCCCTCCGCTCCCACTACACCACATGCCTCCCATCCCAGACCTCCGGCTCCGCTCTATCACCACTACCACACACACTGCCTCCCTCCCAGAACACTACCTCTCTCCAATACTCTGCTCTTCCTTAAAACACCACACTGCCTCCCTCCCAGTCCCTCAGCTCTAGCCACTAGACCACACTGCCTCCCTCCCAGCCCCTCCGCTCCCACCACTACACCACAATGCCTCCCTCCCAGCCCCTCCCCTTCCGATCCAATACACCACCTGCCTCTCCCTCCCAGCCCCCTCCGCTCTCACTACACCACACTGCATCCCTCCCAGCCCCTCAGCTCTCTCCAATACACCACACTGCCTCCCTCCCAGCTCTTCAGCTCTCCACCACACCACACTCCCTCCCTCCCAGCCCCTCAGCTCTAACCAAGAGAACACACTCACTGTCTCCCAGCCCTCCGCTCAGCTCTATCCACTAGACCACACTGCCTCCCTCCCAGCCCCTCAGCTCTAACCACTACACCACACTGCCTCCCTCCCAGCCCCTCCGCTCTCTCCACTAAACCACACTGCCTCCCTCCCAATCCCTCAGCTCTCTCCACTGCACACATACTGCCTCCGCTCTCACCACACCAACCTACGCTCTCAAGCACTAAACCCACACTGCCTCCCTCCAGTCCCTCTGCTAGCTCCACTACACCACACTGCCTCCTCCCAGCCCCGCTCGCTCCATCACTACACCACACTGCCTCCCCTACCTCTGCCCCTCACGCTCTCTCCACCCCTACACCACACTGCCTCCTCCACTCCCAGCCCCATTCCAGCGCTCTCTGCTCTCTAACACAACACACTGCCTCCCTCCCAGCCCCTCCGCTCTCTCCACTACACCACACTGCCTCCCTCCCAGCCCCTCCGCTCTCTCCACTACACCACACTGCCTCCCTCCCAGCCCCTCCGCTCTCTCCACTACACCACACTGCCTCCCTCCCAGCCCCTCAGCTCTCTCCACTACAACACACTGCCTCCCTCCCAGCCCCTCAGCTCTCTCCACTACACCACACTGCCTCCCTCCCAGCCCCTCCGCTCTCCACTACACCACACTGCATCCCTCCCAGCCCCTCCGCTCTCTCCACTACACCACACTGCCTCCATCCCAGCCCCTCAGCTCTCTCCACTACAACACACTGCCTCCCTCCCAGCCCCTCCGCTCTCTCCACTACACCACACTGCCTCCCTCCCAGCCCCTCCGCTCTAACCACTACACCACACTGCCTCCCTCCCAGCCCCTCCGCTCTCTCCACTAGACCACACTGCCTCCCTCCCAGCCCCCCCGCTCTCTCCACTACACCACACTGCATCCCTCCCAGCCCCTCCGCTCTCACCACTACACCACACTGCCTCCCTCCCAGCCCCTCCGCTCTCTCCACTACACCACACTGCCTCCCTCCCAGCCCCTCCGCTCCCACCACTACACCACACTGCCTCCCTCCCAGCCCCTCCGCTCTCCCCACTACACCACACTGCCTCCATCCCAGCCCCTCAGCTCTCTCCACTACACCACACTACCTCCCTTCCAGCCCCTCCGCTCTCTCCACTACAACACACTGCCCCCTACCTCCGCTCTTCACTCACATACACAACACTGACCTCCCTCCCAGAGCCCTCCGCTCTTCTCCACTACACACACTGCCTCCCTCCAGCCCCTCAGCTCCTCTCCACACACTAACCACACTGCATTCCCTCCCAGCCCTTCCTCTCTCCACTACACCACACTGCCTCCCTCCCAGCCCCTCCGCTCTCTCCACTACACCACAACGCCTCCCTCCCATGCCCCTCCCGCTCTCTCACTACCACTACACCACCACTGCACTCCCTCCCAGCCCATCCGCTTCCTCCACACACCTCGAGCTCTCCAACACACTGCTCTCTCCACCTCCCTCTCCACTAACCACACTGCAACATACTTTCTCATCTCTCTGTGATTCAGTAGTACAGACAGATTGATACATTACGATGGTGTGATTGAGGGAGTGTTATGATTGAGGAATCATATCATCATAAACAGCAACTGCCGGTGTGTACCAGGGGCAAGTCTGTCATGTTCCTTCAGCCTCCATCCCAGCTCCAACCAGAAGCCTGGTCTCACCTGATCACCACAGTGAAGTGGTTTCCCTGCAGCTCCCCCAGTTTCAAGGGGTGTTTCTGGTAGGAGAAGTTCCCTAGCTTGAAGTTCATCAGGCACGTGTTGAGTTGAAAAAGTCTCTGAGCAGTGATCCTAGGAGGGAGAGAGAGGGAAAGGAAGAGAGACAGGGAAAGACGAAGCAATGAGACTACATGTTTCCTAGATTAAATATATACTTTAGTTCTGAAAAAAGCAGGACCATCAAATTGAGTTTATTTTAACTGTTTAAAATACCAAATATTACATACCAGGTTCCCCTAGTTTAGATTTTTCAGTCACATCTATTGACTTGTACTGAATACAAAAGCACTGAGCACAACTGAAAAGCAACCTGAAAGCTAGTCCCCTGCAGACTGATCTGCAACTGGAGAAAATGAAGAAATCCAAAGTGCAAGGAGAATGAACTGAAGGGATGCACTTACTTTTGCACAGCAATCCTCTGGACGGTGATTGCTCTTTTGTCTTTGGTTCCCATGTAGGAAATGAGGTTCGGCTTTATTCTGCGGGATGCAAAACGATTGTCATTAGATGGGGATCTTTGTATCCAATCACCAGCAGAGGTACTTCTGCTGTATACCTCTGCCCTCAACAAGGCAAGCACAGCACCAACTTCTTACTCCCTTTGTCAAGGAATTAAATGCTATTTGTTTTCTCCCCAGTTACTTTAGAAACAAACATAAAAAACAAAGGTTTCTGTAGTAAAAGATGATTCACATTTTAACTTAAATTTGACATTCAAGTATTGCACACACAGTTATTCACAGCCAGACTCCAGACTGTTTCCATGCTTGTTTGAATGACTGGTATGTAATAATGAAGGGTGTGTGTTGTTGTGGGATGTCGCCACGCCTCACTGCCTTGTCTTCTACTGCCCGAGAAGTGACAACACACTGGAGTTCCAAACTGCAGTTATATCATGGCTCAAATTATAAACCACAACAACAATGGGAAGACTCCTTGCAAAGCAGTCTGATCCATCCTGGTTTTACTAGGAGTTTAATAAGACACACCTGTTATCTATACACACTGGGGCTGATCAAGCTCCTATGTCTTATTTCCATCCCTGAAATGAACAGTGGCAATGTCCTGAGATATCGCCATGGCTATGCCATTGAAATGCACAGGAGGGCAATCTTCATCATTGTGCAACAGGGGAATTACAACACTGACAAATCCCATACGAGACACACTCAGTGGATTGCTCTCAGCAGGCCAGCGTGTCGACCTTGCAATACATGAATGAAGCCGGGCAGCCTTGCCTGAGGAACTTGGAGAGCACGTTGATGGCCTCCATGGTGTCCTTGTTCTCCTTATAGGGGGTGCAGTGGCAGAAATTCCCTCTGCTCTTGGGCCATGAGTGCTTCCTGGGAGCTTTAGAGTCAGAGAGAAGAGGCGTTCTTTACTCATTCTGCACTCAAACCCAACCCTAGAGACCTCCCTTACAGCCCTCTACTGCAAGCACTACACACTACCCAGAAACCGACCTCTGTGTGTGTGAGTGAGAGTCTGTACAACTCACATCAAGTATCTCGCTTCAGCCTGCTTGATAATTCAACTATTTAATTATAAATTAAACACGATCAGCAGCTAAAAATCAGTCTGGTGTGTTTAGGGATACCTTCTCTCACAGGATACCCTCAGACACATCTCAATGGGAACATGGTGTTTGGAGGTCTCTACTTCCCCTCTCAGCAGTGTACATGCCTCCCTGCCTCCCTGCCTCCACCCTTCCCACTCCCGTTCCCCAGCCCGGCCTGGTGCCATCTCATTACTCACAGAGCGGAGGGCAGGCGATCCTTACCTGGTGCAGTTCGGAGCTCTGTCCAACCAGAGAACAGCAAAAGGAGCACAAAACAGTGTTACTGAGGTTAACTATAATTCACTGAGAGTCAGTGTGCCACAAGGAAACTGAAAACAATTATAAAAGGGAAGGTTCTGGTAGCATGCGATGAGGAGTCAGGAAATGTCGAGTGCCAACTTTTCTGTGCAGCAGAGAGGGAAGCTGCACTGGAATGCAAACATTTTTATTTGAACAGCCACGCGAGTTGTGTAGCGTCTGGGATACTCCTGCACATACAGTAGTTATGTGAGGGCAATTTCCCAAATTCACTAACTATAACCGCATTTTACATTCACTTATATTACTGCTGAAAGAGAATAAGCTGATGTGGTTGCTGACTGCTGCGATTGTGTGCAAGGGGAAGTTTCTCCTTCCCCAGGATATATCAGGGGCCGATCACATGAACGCCAGAGGAGGAAGCATCTGACTTCATCTACAGTGAAAAAAGCAGTCTGCTTGGGAGAGAGAGCTCAACCAGAGCAATGTGTGTTACAGAAAGGTTAAGATGCACAGAAATGACTTTAGGGAGGTATTGGTGGATCTGCAGGTTTGGGATCTAGTCTGAATCTATCCCAAAAACAATGTGCAATGCATTTGAGACCTGCTTCCACACGCATGGGACATGCAGCAAACTCTCAGCTTCCCGAAGCTCCCTCCCAGCCCATCAAGATGGGAGAAGAAACCACATGCAGGGAGTGGACACTGGGTACAACAGAATATACAGCATGCACCAAACAACGAGCATACTGACATCATGGCAATAAAATACATGAACAGGAATTAAATGGAAGCAAACCCATCCAATATATACATGCAGATATTGAATATCTGTCTGCCAAACACAAATTTCATTCTGTTACGAACTGCATTAGAGAAATCAATAAAAACAAAAGCCTCCACAGGCAAGCCTTGGCAAACGCTTCATTTCACCTTCAAATACCCTTGCGTTGAGACAAGGTCAGAACAGAGAGAGCGTTAGAACAGAGATAGCACAGTGAACAGAACACACAGAGACCGTACAGCACAGAATCAGAGCCAGAGAGCGCTGGAACAGTGACAGCACAGTGAACAGAACACACAGAGACCGTACAGCACAGAATCAGAGCCAGAGAGCGCTGGAACAGTGACAGCACAGTGAACAGAACACACAGAGACCGTAAAGCACAGAATCAGAGTCAGAGAGCGATAAGAAAAGCGACAGCACAGTAAACAGAACACACTGAGACCGTACAGCACAGAATCAGAGCCAGAGAGCGCTAGAACAGCGAGAGCACAGTGAACAGAACACACAGACACCGTAAAGCACAGAATCAGAGCCAGAGAGCACTAGAACAGCGACAGCACAGTGAACAGAACACACAGAGACCGTAGAGCACAGAATCAGAGCCAGAGAGAGCTAGAACAGAGAAAGCACAGTGAACAGAACACACAGACACCGTAAAGCACAGAATCAGAGCCAGAGAGCGGTAGAACAGCGACAGCACAGTGAACAGAACACACAGAGGCTATTCAGCACAGAATCACAGCCAGAGAGCACTAGAACAGAGACAGCACAGTGAACAGAACACACAGAGACCGTACAGCACAGAATCAGAGCCAGAGAGCACAAGCACAGTGAACAGAACACACAGACACCGCACAGCACAGAATCAGAGCCAGAGAGCAATGAGAACAGCGACAGCACAGTGAACAGAAAACACAGAGACCGTACAGCACAGAATCAGAGACAGAGAGCGATGAGAACAGCGACAGCACAATGAACAGAAAACACAGAGACCATACAACACAGAATCATAGCCAGAGAGCGTTAGAACAGCGACAGCACAGTGAACAGAACACACAGAGACCGTAAAGCACAGAATCAGAGCCAGAGAGCGCTAGAAAAGAGACAGCACAGTGAACAGAACACACAGAGACCATACAGCACAGAATCAGAGCCAGAGAGCGAGAGAACAGCGACAGCACAGTGAACAGAAAACACAGACACCGTACAGCACAGAATCAGAGATCAGAGGCGATGAGAACAGCGACAGCACAGTGAACAGAACACACAGACACCGTACAGCACAGAATCAGAGCCAGAGAGCGCTGAGAACAGTGACAGCACAGTGAACAGAACACACAGAGACCATACAGCACAGAATCAGAGCCAGAGAGCGCTATAACAGAGACAGCACAGTGAACAGAACACACAGACACCGTAAAGCACAGAATCAGAGCCAGAGAGCACTAGAAAAGCAACAGCACAGTGAACAGAACACACAGAGACTGTACAGCACAGAATCAGAGTCAGAGAGCGCTAGAAAAGAGACAGCACACACAGACACCGTACAGCACAGAATCAGAGCCAGAGAGCAATGAGAACAGCGACAGCACAGTGAACAGAACACACAGACACTGGACAGCACAGAATCAGTGCCAGAGAGCGCTAGAACAGAGACAGCACAGTGAACATAACACACAGAGACCGTGCAGCACAGAATCAGAGGCAGAGAGCGCTATAACAGCGCCAGCACAGTGAACAGAACACACAGAGACCATACAGCACAGAATAAGAGCCAGAGAGCTCTAGAACAGAGACAGCACAGTGAACAGAACACACAGAGACCGTATAGCACAGAATCAGAGCCAAAGGGCGCTAGAAAAGAGACAGCGCAGTCAACAGAACACACAGAGACCATACAGCACAGAATCAGAGCCAGAGAGCGATGAGAACAGCGACAGCACAGTGAACAGAACACACAGACACCGTACAGCACAGAATCAGAGCCAGAGAGCGATGAGAACAGTGACAGCACAGTGAACAGAACACACAGACACCGTACAGCACAGAATCAGAGCCAGAGAGCGGTAGAACAGCGACAGCACAGTGAACAGAACACACAGAGACCGTACAGCACAGAATCAGAGCCAGAGAGCGCTAGAACAGAGAGAGCACAGTGAACAGAACACACAGAGACCGTACAACACAGAATCAGAGCCAGAGAGCGCTAGAACAGCGACAGCACAGTGAACAGAACACACAGAGACCATACAGCACAGAATCAGAGCCAGAGAGCGCTAGAACAGCGACAGCACAGTGAACAGAACACACAGACACCGTACAGCACAGAATCAGAGCCAGAGAGCGACTGAGAACAGAGACAGCACAGTGAACAGAACACACAGAGACCGTACAGCACAGAATCAGAGCCAGAGAGCGATGAGAACAGTGACAGCACAGTGAACAGAACACATAGACACCGTACAGTACAGAATCAGAGCCAGAGAGCGCTATAACAGAGACAGCACAGTGAACAGAACACACAGACACCGTAAAGCACAGAATCAGAGCCAGAGAGCACTAGAACAGCAACAGCACAGTGAACAGAACACACAGAGACTGTACAGCACAGAATCAGAGTCAGAGAGCGCTAGAAAAGAGAAAGCACAGTGAACAGAACACACAGACACCGTACAGCACAGAATCAGAGCCAGAGAGCGCTAGAAAAGAGACAGCACAGTGAACAGAACACACAGAGACCGTACAGCACAGAATCAGAGCCAGAGAGCGCTAGAACAGAGACAGCACAGTGAACAGAACACACAGACACCGTACAGCACAGAATCAGAGCCAGAGAGCGCTAGAACAGAGACAGCACAGTGAACAGAACACACAGAGACCGTATCAGAGCCAGAGAGCACTAGAACAGCGACAGCACAGTGAACAGAACACACAGAGACCGCAGCACAGAATAGAGCCAGAGAGCAGAGAGACAGCACAGTGAACATAACACACAGAGACCGTGCAGCACAGAATCAGAGGCAGAGAGCACTATAACAGTGCAAGCACAGTGAACAGAACACACAGAGACCATACAGCACAGAATCAGAGCCAGAGAGCGCTAGAACAGAGACAGCACAGTGAACAGAACACACAGAGACCATACAGCACAGAATCAGAGCCAGAGAGCGCTAGAACAGAGACAGCACAGTGAACAGAACACACAGAGACCGTATAGCACAGAATCAGAGCCAGAGGGCGCTAGAACAGAGACAGCACAGTGAACAGAACACACAGAGACTGTACAGCACAGAATCAGAGTCAGAGAGCGCTGGAACAGTGACAGCACAGTGAACAGAACACACAGAGACCGTACAGCACAGAATCAGAGTCAGAGAGCACTAGAACAGAGATAGCACAGTGAACAGAACACACAGAGACCGTACAGCACAGAATCAGAGCCAGAGAGCGCTAGAACAGCGACAGCACAGTGAACAGAACACACAGAGACCGTACAGCACAGAATCAGAGCCAGAGAGCGCTAGAACAGCGACAGCACAGTGAACAGAACACACAGACACCGTAAAGCACAGAATCAGAGCCAGAGAGCGGTAGAACAGCGACAGCACAGTGAACAGAACACACAGAGGCTATACAGCACAGAATCAGAGCCAGAGAGCACTAGAACAGCGACAGCACAGTGAACAGAACACACAGAGACCGTACAGCACAGAATCAGAGCCAGAGAGCGCTAGAACAGCGACAGCACAGTGAACAGAACACACAGAGACCGTACAGCACAGAATCAGAGCCAGAGAGCGCTAGAACAGCGACAGCACAGTGAACAGAACACACAGACACCGTACAGCACAGAATCAGAGCCAGAGAGCGATAGAACAGCGACAGCACAGTGAACAGAACACACAGAGACCGTACAGCACAGAATCAGAGCCAGAGAGCGCTAGAACAGAGATAGCACAGTGAACAGAACACACAGAGACCGTACAGCACAGAATCAGAGCCAGAGAGCGCTAGAACAGAGACAGCACAGTGAACAGAACACACAGAGACCGTACAGCACAGAATCAGAGCCAGAGAGCGCTAGAACAGCGACAGCACAGTGAACAGAACACACAGAGACCGTACAGCACAGAATCAGAGCCAGAGAGCGCTAGAACAGCGACAGCACAGTGAACAGAACACACAGAGACCGTACAGCACAGAATCAGAGCCAGAGAGCGCTAGAACAGTGACAGCACAGTGAAAAGAACACAAAGAGACCGTACAGCACAGAATCAGAGCCAGAGAGCGCTATAACAGAGACAGCACAGTGAACATAACACACAGAGACCGTGCAGCACAGAATCAGAGGCAGAGAGCACTAGAACAGAGACAGCACAGTGAACAGAACACACAGAGACCATACAGCACAGAATCAGAGCCAGAGGGCGCTAGAAAAGAGACAGCACAGTGAACAGAACACACAGAGACCATACAGCACAGAATCAGAGCCAGAGAGCGCTAGAACAGCGACAGCACAGTGAACAGAACACACAGACACCGTACAGCACAGAATCAGAGCCAGAGAGCGCTAGAACAGCGACAGCACAGTGAACAGAACACACAGACACCGTAAAGCACAGAATCAGAGCCAGAGAGCGGTAGAACAGCGACAGCACAGTGAACAGAACACACAGAGGCTATTCAGCACAGAATCAGAGTCAGATTGCACTAGAAAAGAGATAGCACAGTGAACAGAACACATAGAGACCATACAGCACAGAATCAGAGCCAGAGAGCTCTAGAACAGCGACAGCACAGTGAACAGAACACACAGACACCGTACAGCACAGAATCAGAACCAGAGAGCGCTAGAAAAGAGAAAGCACAGTGAACAGAACACACATACACCGTACAGCACAGAATCAGAGCCAGAGAGCGATGAGAACAGCGACAGCACAATGAACAGAACACACAGACACCGTACAGCACAGAATCAGAGCCAGAGAGCGATAGAACAGCGACAGCACAGTGAAAAGAAAACACAGAGACCGTACAGCACAGAATCAGAGCCAGAGAGCGATGAGAACAGCGACAGCACAGTGAACAGAACACACAGAGACCGTACAGCACAGAATCAGAGCCAGAGAGCGCTAGAACAGCGACAGCACAGTGAACAGAACACACAGACACCGGACAGCACAGAATCAGAGCCAGAGAGCGATGAGAACAGCGACAGCACAGTGAACAGAACACACAGACACCGGACAGCACAGAATCAGAGACAGAGAGCGATGAGAACAGCGACAGCACAGTGAACAGAACACACCGAGACCGTACATCAGAGAATCAGAGCCAGAGAGCGCTAGAAAAGAGATAGCACAGTGAACAGAACACACAGAGACCGTACAGCACAGAATAAGAGCCAGAGAGCGCTAGAACAGTGACAGCACAGTGAAAAGAACACAAAGAGACCGTACAGCACAGAATCAGAGCCAGAGAGCGCTATAACAGAGACAGCACAGTGAACATAACACACAGAGACCGTGCAGCACAGAATCAGAGGCAGAGAGCGCTATAACAGTGCAAGCACAGTGAACAGAACACACAGAGACCATACAGCACAGAATAAGAGCCAGAGAGCTCTAGAACAGAGACAGCACAGTGAACAGAACACACAGAGACCGTACAGCACAGAATCAGAGCCAGAGAGCGCTAGAACAGAGACAGCACAGTGAACAGAACACACAGAGACCATACAGCACAGAATCAGAGCCAGAGAGCGTTAGAACAGCGACAGCACAGTGAACAGAACACACAGACACCGTACAGCACAGAATCAGAGCCAGAGAGCGCTAGAACAGAGACAGCACAGTGAACAGAACACACAGACACCGTAAAGCACAGAATCAGAGCCAGAGAGCGGTAGAACAGCGACAGCACAGTGAACAGAACACACAGAGGCTATTCAGCACAGAATCAGAGTCAGATTGCACTAGAAAAGAGATAGCACAGTGAACAGAACAAACAGAGACCGTACAGCACAGAATCAGAGCCAGAGAGCGCTAGAAAAGAGACAGCACAGTGAACAGAACACACAGAGACTGTACAGCACAGAATCAGAGCCAGAGAGCGCTAGAACAGCGACAGCACAGTGAACAGAACACACAGAGACCGTACAGCACAGAATCAGAGCCAGAGAGCGCTAGAAAAGAGACAGCACAGTGAACTGAACACACAGACACCGTACAGCGCAGAATCAGAGCCAGAGAGCTCTAGAACAGAGACAGCACAGTGAACAGAACACACAGAGACCGTATAGCACAGAATCAGAGCCAGAGGGCGCTAGAAAAGAGACAGCACAGTCAACAGAACACACAGAGACCATACAGCACAGAATCAGAGCCAGAGAGCGTTAGAACAGCGACAGCACAGTGAATAGAACACACAGACACCGTACAGCACAGAATCAGAGCCAGAGAGCGCTAGAACAGCGACAGCACAGTGAACAGAACACACAGACACCGTAAAGCACAGAATCAGAGCCAGAGAGCGGTAGAACAGCGACAGCACAGTGAACAGAACACACAGAGGCTATTCAGCACAGAATCAGAGTCAGATTGCACTAGAAAAGAGATAGCACAGTGAACAGAACAAACAGAGACCGTACAGCACAGAATCAGAGCCAGAGAGCGCTAGAAAAGAGACAGCACAGTGAACTGAACACACAGACACCGTACAGCGCAGAATCAGAGCCAGAGAGCTATGAGAACAGCGACAGCACAATGAACAGAAAACACAGAGACCATACAACACAGAATCATAGCCAGAGAGCGTTAGAACAGCGACAGCACAGTGAGCAGAACACACAGAGACCGTAGAGCACAGAATCAGAGCCAGATTGCTCTGAGAAGGCTTCTCTTGCTCTCTTGTTTTGGGGCAGCACGTGGGTGAGTGGATTTCAGAGACAGAGTGAAAAAGTATTTGGCTCACTACAACTACCACCAGTACCTGCGAGTGCTTTCTTCTCAGCAGCATGGTAGGCCACAATGAACCTGCGTCCAGGGAACAGAGACTTCACTGCCTGGAGCAGTAGGGTGCGCTTCTCTTTAGTGTCCTCCAAGACCTCAGGGGAGAGGGACAGAGAGACAGGAATACAGACACACTACACAGCCTGGAGCAGCAGGGTGCGCTTTCTTCCCAGAAGGGGATGTTTAAATTCACAATAATAATTCTTACAAGACTTCACTCACTGAAGGCAGTGCATAAGAATGAAGCTGCCCCCCCCCCCCGCTCTGTCACTGCCTGCTCCTCCTCCTCCT
>NC_054541.1:51225198-51269985 GCF_017654505.1 Polyodon spathula | reverse complement strand
CCACAGAGGGAGCTCACTTTGCATTCTAGAGGATCACCACAGAGGGAGCTCACTTTGCATTCTAGAGGATCACCACATAGAGAGCTCACTTTGCATTCTAGAGGATCACCACAGAGGGAGCTCACTTTGCATTCTAGAGGATCACCACAGAGAGAGCTCACTTTGCATTCTAGAGGATCACCACAGAGGGAGCTCACTTTGCATTCTAGAGGATCACCACAGAGAGAGCTCACTTTGCATTCTAGAGGATCACCACAGAGGGAGCTCACTTTGCATTCTAGAGGATCACCACAGAGAGAGCTCACTTTGCATTCTAGAGGATCACCACAGAGGGAGCTCACTTTGCATTCTAGAGGATCACCACAGAGGGAGCTCACTTTGCATTCTAGAGGATCACCACAGAGGGAGCTCACTTTGCATTCTAGAGGATCACCACAGAGGGAGCTCACTTTGCATTCTAGAGGATCACCACAGAGGGAGCTCACTTTGCATTCTAGAGGATCACCACAGAGGGAGCTCACTTTGCATTCTAGAGGATCACCACAGAGGGAGCTCACTTTGCATTCTAGAGGATCACCACAGAGAGAGCTCACTTTGCATTCTAGAGGATCACCACAGAGAGAGCTCACTTTGCATTCTAGAGGATCACCACAGAGGGAGCTCACTTTGCATTCTAGAGGATCACCACAGAGAGAGCTCACTTTGCATTCTAGAGGATCACCACATAGAGAGCTCACTTTGCATTCTAGAGGATCACCACAGAGGGAGCTCACTTTGCATTCTAGAGGATCACCACAGAGAGAGCTCACTTTGCATTCTAGAGGATCACCACAGAGAGAGCTCACTTTGCATTCTAGAGGATCACCACAGAGAGAGCTCACTTTGCATTCTAGAGGATCACCACAGAGGGAGCTCACTTTGCATTCTAGAGGATCACCACAGAGAGAGCTCACTTTGCATTCTAGAGGATCACCACAGAGGGAGCTCACTTTGCATTCTAGAGGATCACCACAGAGAGAGCTCACTTTGCATTCTAGAGGATCACCACATAGAGAGCTCACTTTGCATTCTAGAGGATCACCACAGAGAGAGCTCACTTTGCATTCTAGAGGATCACCACAGAGGGAGCTCACTTTGCATTCTAGAGGATCACCACAGAGGGAGCTCACTTTGCATTCTAGAGGATCACCACAGAGGGAGCTCACTTTGCATTCTAGAGGATCACCATAGAGAGAGCTCATTTGTTTGCATCATCATAGGCAGCAATGCACTTTTGGAACTTTACAACAAACAGCCAAAAATAAGATCAGGTTCAAAACTGGTGAAGCCTGGTGATTTAGTCTAGAGCGGAAATCCTGACGGTTGAGAGCATCTGTTTAA
The DNA here is from genome assembly GCF_017654505.1 of Polyodon spathula. NCBI lineage: Eukaryota > Metazoa > Chordata > Actinopteri > Acipenseriformes > Polyodontidae > Polyodon > Polyodon spathula. The sequence continues at coordinate 51,268,605 of NC_054541.1, read as the reverse complement.
GATGTTCATCAGCGCTCAGAGAGCATCTGTTTAAGATATTCATCAGCACTCAGAGAGCGTCTGTTTAAGATGTTAAGAACATAAGAACATAAGAAAGTTTACAAACGAGAGGAGGCCATTCGGCCCATCTTGCTCGTTTGGTTGTTGGTAGCTTATTGATCCCAGAGTCTCATCAAGCAGCTTCTTGAAGGATCACAGGGTGTCAGCTTCAACAACATTACTGGGGAGTTGATTCCAGACCCTCACAATTCTCTGTGTAAAAAAGTGCCTCCTATTTTCTGTTCTGAATGCCCCTTTGTCTAATCTCCATTTGTGACCCATGGTCCTTGTTTCTTTTTTCAGGCTGAAAAAGTCCCTTGGGTCGACACTGTCAATACCTTTTAGAATTTTGAATGCTTGAATTAGGTCGCCGCGTAGTCTTCTTTGTTCAAGACTGAACAGATTCAATTCTTTTAGCCTGTCTGCATGACATGCCTTTTAAGCCCGGAATAATTCTGGTCGCTCTTCTTTGCACTCTTTCTAGAGCAGCAATATCTTTTTCATAGTGAGGTGACCAGAATTGCACACAATATTCAAGATGAGGTCTTACAAGTGCATTGTACAGTTTTAACATTACTTCCCTTGATTCAAATTCAACACTTTTCACAATGTATCCGAGCATCTTGTTAGCCTTTTTTATAGCTTCCCCACATTGTCTAGATGAAGACATTTCTGAGTCAACAAAAACTCCTAGGTCTTTTTCATAGATTCCTTCTCCAATTTCAGTATCTCCCATATGATATTTATAATGTACATTTTTATTTCCTGTGTGCAGTACCTTACACTTTTCTCTATTAAATGTCATTTGCCATGTGTCTGCCCAGTTCTGAATCTTGTCTAGATCATTTTGAATGACCTTTGCTGCTGCAACAGTGTTTGCCACTCCTCCTACTTTTGTGTCGTCTGCAAATTTAACAAGTTTGCTTACTATACCAGAATCTAAATCATTAATGTAGATTAGGAATAGCAGAGGACCTAATACTGATCCCTGTGGTACACCACTGGTTACCACACTCCATTCTGAGGTTTTTCCTCTAATCAGTACTTTCTGTTTTCTACATGTTAACCACTCCCTAATCCATGTACATGTGTTTCCTTGAATCCCAACTGCGTTCAGTTTGAGAATTAATCTTTTGTGCGGGACTTTGTCAAAAGCTTTCTGGAAATCTAAATAAACCATGTCATATGCTTTGCAATTATCCATTATCGATGTTGCATCCTCAAAAAAATCAAGCAAGTTAGTTAGACACGATCTCCCTTTCCTAAAACCATGCTGACTGTCTCCCAGGACCCTGTTACCATATAGGTAATTTTCCATTTTGGATCTTATTATAGTTTCCATAAGTTTGCATATAATAGAAGTCAGGCTTACTGGTCTGTAGTTACCTGGTTCAGTTTTGTTTCCCTTTTTGTGGATCGATATTACGTTTGCAGTTTTCCAGTCTGTCGGTACCACCCCTGTGTCAAGAGACTGCTGCATGATCTTGGTTAGCGGTTTGTAAATTACTTCTTTCATTTCTTTGAGTACTACTGGGAGGATCTCATCCGGCCCAGGGATTTGTTTATTTTAAGAGCTCCTAGTCCCTTTAACACTATCTGCCTCAGTTATCTAAAGTTATTTAAAACTGGATAGGAACTGGATGACATGTGGGGGTAGACGGAGTCAATTACGATTTCGAAGTTATTTAACTTTGGAAAAGAATCATTTAATATGTGGCATGTGTAGTGGATTGATTACACTTTTCATTAGTATAATTATAGAATACGATAAAAAAAAAAAGAGTAGATGACGATTTTGCCATTTGTATCTCTTAAACATTTAATCTCCTCTTTGAATGCTCTATTGCTGTTGTAATATTGGAAAAACATTTTGGAATTGGTTTTAGCTCCCTTAGCAATGTTCATTTCTATTTCTCTCGTGGCCTTTCTAACTTCCTTTTTGACTTGCGTTTGCAGTTCCGTGTACTCTTTCTGTGTACTTTCTTTTTGGTCCTTTTTTAATGCGGAAATAATTACGAAGGGTTATCGTGGTTCATGGATTGACCCCTTTACTGGTGGTCGACACTAACGTCCGTCCTGGTAAAATTTGAGGGTAGGACGGTTGGAATGTAAGGGTGTGTATGTGTAAGGGTGTCCGTTCCGAAGATAAGACGGACGGTGTTTATTAGATGTGTTCGAATAAGCTCTCTCTTTTCTGAGAAGAAGTCTACTCTGTCTCTGCAGTTGTGGCCGAACCTCAGCAACAACTCCTTCGCAGTCCTGGCACACAAGGAACCGAAACCCCAGAGGTCCAAGAAACCGCACGCCAGCAATGTAGCCACCTACATTTCAGAAGAGATTACCATGATGTCAGAAAATCCATCTCAACCAAACAACACCACCAGACAGAGGAGTCTCCCAGACCAACCAACAGAAACAAACGCAGACTGGCTGTGCATCCAAGCCACTACATATGCTGCTCAGATCAACACACCTACTGGAACCCCTGAACCCACTTTGGATTCAAAATCAAACTGCCTCTCCCAACCCTGAACCTCACCCCAACCCTGAACCTAAACCCAACCCTGAACCTAAACCCAACCCTGAACCTAAACCCCCTGAACCTAAACCCAACCCTGAACCTAAACCCAACAATGAACCTAAACCCAACCCAGGACCTAACCCTAACCCTGAACCTATCCCTAACCCTAACCCTGAACCTAACACTAACCCTAACCCTAAACCCAACCCTAACCCTAGCCCTAACCCTGAGCCTAAACCTAACCCCACCCTTCGCCCCAAACCCAAACCTAACTGCAACCCTAACCGCACACCTATCCCTAACCCTTACCCCCGCTGCACCCCCACCTCCAACCCTAACCCACACCGCACCCCCACCCAGACTCTACCGGAGAACCGACGACTCAGCAGCCGTCCAGCAACACGGCCCAGGAGAACCTACCAGGTCCACAGACACATCGACACGGACAAAAAGAACACAGACTGGAGCCTACGAACTAACAAGAACATTCTCATCATCGGTGACTCCAACCTCCACAGAATCCCGGACCACACCCAGAGGCAAATACAGATTGAAAGCTACCCAGGGGCAAAATTCCTACATGCAGCCAACCTTCTGGACAAAGCCAAAACAGACAGAGGAGTGACCAAAGTGATCCTATCATTTGGAATCAACAACAAGGACCAGAAAGTCAAAGAGACAGCCATCAAAAACCTACAAAAGATGTACAGGTAGGCAAAGAAAACCTTCCCAACTGCAGAAATCAAAGTGCCACTAGTGAACTTCTCACGAGCACTGGACATGCAGGACCAACGGAACTTGGAGGAACTAAACAGATTCATCTCAGCCAACCTGCCACACATTCCACTGTTACCAACTGAGAACTTCCGAGTCAACAGAGACAACATCCACTGGACAACCAACACAGCCAAGGATATGCTCCAGCACTGGTGCCAGCATTTAAACTAGGAGACCCCACAAGCCCAAACATCTCCAGGGAGGGGGCATCAAACATAGTGAATCTGTGTAAAAACTTCAAGCCAACAGAGAGCCAAGACAGCCTCCTGAGCAAAGGCCTCTCTTTCATACCCACACCGCAAACAACAGCAAAACAGAAGCGTATACTACTAGCAGAAACACAAGACTACCACAGGAGGCTAAAAATCGCAACTTTCTTTGAAGATGAAGAAGACTCAAATCGGATACCCTTCCTACCCAAATCCAACTGGGAACCAAAGAACAACCAAGTTCCACAGGAAATCACAGAGATCATTCTTGAAGACCTAAAAGCAATACACAGCCTTAACCCAGGGAACTACAAAACAGAAGACAACCTAACGGCACCAGAAAGGATAGCACTTAAGGAATTACAAAAACATACTGACATCATTTTCAAACCAGCAGACAAGGGCAGCTCAATAGTAATAATGGATAGAGAAGACTACATCTTTGAAGCCAACAGGCAACTGAACAATCCAGAACACTACAGGAAATTAGACGCACCAATTTATCTTGATTCCGCTCAGGAAATTAATAGAATAATACAAACACTAACAGACCAAAAAATAATTACCAAAAAACAAGCACACTATCTCAGGGGGGCAGACACACCCAGAGCACGCCTTTTTTACACGCTACCAAAAATACACAAATCGCCAGACACTTGGACTATCCCACACACCATACCACCAGGCAGACCGATAGTATCGGACTGCAACAGCGAATCATATAGAATTGCAGAATACATAGATCACTTTTTAAACCCCCTATCCACCAAACACACTAGCTACCTCAAAGACACATATGATTTCGTAGATGACCATCGTATGCCAACATCTACATGGCCGACTGGGAAGAGACGATCCTCCGCAGATGCCCACAGAGACCAACGCACTATTTCAGGTACCTAGATGACATTTGGGGCACTTGGACACATAGCATAGACGAATTCAAAAATTTCATCTCTTTACTTAACACACACCATCAGTCCATCAAAGTGAAATACACCACACATAGCAGCCAAGTAAACTTTCTAGACACGACCACTTACAAAGGAACACATTTTTCACAAACACACCAGCTAGACACCAAAGTATATTTTAAAGAAACTGACACACACACTTTATTACACAAAACAAGCTACCACCCTAAACACACCTTTAGAGGTTTAATCAAATCACAACTACTTGGATTCCACAGAATTTGCACACAACCTACTGACTTCCAGGCAGCTACCAAAATCTTATTCACAGCACTCAGGCAAAGGGGGTACTCCCGTTCCTTCCTCAGAGGAATAAGGAAAACCTTCCTAGAACAAAAGCCTACAGACAACAAAAAGATTATTCCACTTATAACTACCTACTCACATTTTAGTGTTGCAGCTAACTCACAGGTCAAGCAAAATCTAACCAACAAATTACAAGACACCAACCTTCTTACAGGGCACAAGGTAATCTCAGCCTACAGAAAAAACAAAAACTTGAACAACTACTTAGTGTCCAGTAAACTGCCTGCACTTAATCGCAAACCAACAAAAGCACCACGACACTTCAAACAACTTACCACACTCCAGAGCAAAACCACAGGCACCACATACAACATTCCACAAACCTTTACACAAAACAGCAGTAACTGCATCTATGCGATACAATGCGATACATGCAAAATTATTTACATTGGAGAAACAGGCAACACTATCCGAGTAAGACTAACACAACACATCTATAATATCAAACACAAAAAAGAATCGCAAACACCTCTAGTAGCACACTTTCTACAACACAACTTGGAATCTCTGAGAATTACAGGGCTGGAGAGGAACCAGAACTGGACAATCAGAGAAAGGAAATGGAGAGAAAAAGACTGGATCAACAAACTACAAACTGCTTTCCCACTGGGCCTAAACATTAGGAACTCCACGATAGACCTACACTAGAAAAAGAGATTTGAAACAAACAACAAGAAAACAGAAAAATAAATCAAAAAATAGTCAGATGGCCCGTGCACCTTTCTTTCCCTGGAAAAACAACCAAGTGTAGGGTTCTCAGGGAAACAAAGTTCCTACCTAACCCTAACCCTACCCCTACCCCCTAAACCCTGCCGTACATTCAGCCTAAACCTACCATTCTACCCCTACCCCTAACCCTACCCCTACCCCTAACCCTGCCTGTACATTCAGCCTAACCCTAACTCTACCCCTAACCCTGCCTGTACATTCAGCCTAACGCTGCCCCTACCCCTAGTTGGACGGACATGTAACGTCCCTAACCCTACCCCTACCCCTAACCCTACCCCTACCCCTACCCCTAACCCTGCCTGTACATTCAGCCTAGTTAGGCATTGGAGCTCACTGAAATGAGAAGCAGCGCTGCCAGGAGACTTCCTGGTCACATGTATAAAAGCACCTGGCTCAGTGTGAGGTTCAGTCTGGGGATGGATCTCCTGGTAAAAGACAGTGTTGACTGTGATTAACCTGGTCACATGTATAAAAGCACCTGGCTCAGTGTGAGGTTCAGTCTGGGGATGGATCTCCTGGTAAAGGACAGTGTTGACTGTGATTAACCTGGTCACATGTATAAAAGCACCTGGCTCAGTGTGAGGTTCAGTCTGGGGACGGATCTCCTGGTAAAGGACAGTGTTGACTGTGATTAACCTGGTCACATGTATAAAAGCACCTGGCTCAGTGTGAGGTTCAGTCTGGGGATGGATCTCCTGGTAAAGGACAGTGTTGACTGTGATTAACCTGGTCACATGTATAAAAGCACCTGGCTCAGTCTGAGGTTCAGTCTGGGGATGGATCTCCTGGTAAAGGACAGTGTTGACTGTGATTAACCTGGTCACATGTATAAAAGCACCTGGCTCAGTCTGAGGTTCAGTCTGGGGACGGATCTCCTGCTAAAAGGACAGCAGCCTGTGGCCTAATGGTGTGTATTTCCTTGTCAAGACAGACTTACTTAAAGGTGACTGTTTTGTATTTTGTTTATTTGATTTTCTGTGTTAATTATCAACATAAATGCTCAATCTTGCAGTGCAAATGAATTTACCTGTTCCTGTGAACCTGCGTACCTGCGTGACCTTCTGCTGTCCTGTCACAATGGTATTTAAAGGTGCATCACATTCATGTTGGCATTACAGAATTGACAGTGCAGTATTCTACAGACTGAGGGACTGTGTGCAATCACACAGTGTTTACAACACAATGCATACTCTCAAAAAGGATTTACAGTAATCAGCTCCTTGGGACTCCAGTGTGACTCCGAATCACAGCACAGGAGAGCAATGGGGCTGCAGCCTGCCTGGATTTACTGGAGCCCACAGAGCGACATGTTTTATGAAGGGTTCCTCACCTGGGGGCTGAGCTCATGTCAATGCTGCTTGAAGAAGGCTGGATGAACAGTGTGGGTTTCTGACTGATGGGAAGTTATAGTTTCGAATAGGAACAATGTTGAAGAGGATATCTGTGACAGTACCAGGAACTGATTTTCTGTTCTGATCTTCAACGTTATCTTACAGTTTATTTTGCATGAACAGTTCAGCTCTGGAAAGGGCAGATTCCAAACTGCTTTTCAAATGACTGGAAATTTGCATTAGTTTTATTTTTTGAAAAAAAAAAAATCTGGCATTATAAAACTAGAATAACTGGCATTATAAAACTAGCGTAAATGAGTAGCACAACAGTATAACGTAGCTTGTAAAAAGGAGAGAGAAGTAAGGCTCTAGTGTGTGGTTTTTCCTGCATGTTTGAAAGGGTAATGCGACTCCAGCAGTAAACGCCGTGTTTCTTGCATGTTTGAAAGGGTCATGCGGCTCCGGCAGTAATCGCTGTGTTTCTTGCGCATTTGAAAGGGTCATGCGGCTCCGGCAGTAATCGCTGTGTTTCTTGCATGTTTGAAAGGGTCATGCGGCTCCGGCAGTAATCGCCGTGTTTCTTGCGTGTTTGAAAGGGTAATGCGGCTCCGGCAGTAATCGCCGTGTTTCTTGCGCGTTTGAAAGGGTCATGCGGCTCCGGCAGTAATCGCCGTGTTTCTTGCGCGTTTGAAAGGGTCATGCGACTCCGGCAGTAAACGCCATGTTTCCTGCGCGTTTGAAAGGGTCATGCGACTCCAGCAGTAATCGGCGTGTTTCCTGCGCGTTTGAAAGGGTCATGCGGCTCCGGCAGTAAACGCAGTGTTTCCTGCGCGTTTGAAAGGGTCATGCGGCTCCGCGTAATCGCCGTGTTTCCGCGCGTTTGAAAGTAATGCGGCTCCGGCAGTAATCGCGTGTTTCTTGCGCGTTTGAAAGGGTCATGCGACTCCGGCAGTAAACATATTGCACAAGGTCAACAAGGACAAAACCCTACCCCAACTTTCAAGTGACAAGACCGACAGGTTCCGTTTCGCCGTTCTCAAAGGAACGCGACACGTTATTCAAACAGTCCCAGGATTAGTTCGCCGAGCGTCGCTAAAGTCAAGCGGGAACGCCATGTTTCTTGCGCGTTTGAAAGGGTCATGCGGCTCCAGCAGTAATCGCCATGTTTCCTGCGCGTTTGAAAGGGTCATGCGGCTCCGGCAGTAATGTTTCGCATGTGTTTCCAGCAGTGCGTGTTTCTTGTTTGAAAGGGTAATGCGACTCCGGCAGTAAAAGGGTCATGCGACTCCGTGTGTTTCTTGCGCGTTTGAAAGGGTCATGCGGCTCCGGCAGTAATCGCGTGTTTCTTGCGCGTTTGAAAGGGTCTGCGACTCCGGCAGTAATCGCCGTGTTTCTTGCGCGTTTGAAAGGGTGCGGCTCCGGCAGTAATCGCTGTGTTTCTTGCGCGTTTGAAAGGGTAATGCGGCTCCGGCAGTAATCGCCGTGTTTCTTGCGCGTTTGAAAGGGTCATGCGGCTCCGGCAGTAATCGCCGTGTTTCTTGCGCGTTTGAAAGGGTAATGCGACTCCGGCAGTAATCATCGCTTGCGCGTTTGAAAGGGTGTCCGGCAGTAATCGCCGTGTTTCGCGTTTGAAAGGGTCATGCGGCTCCAGCAGTAATCGCCATGTTTCTTGCGCGTTTGAAAGGGTTATGCGACTCCGGCAGTAATCGCCGTGTTTCCTGCGCGTTTGAAAGGGTAATGCGACTCCGGCAGTAAACGCCATGTTTCCTGCGCGTTTGAAAGGGTAATGCGACTCCGGCAGTAAACGCCATGTTTCCTGCGCGTTTGAAAGGGTAATGCGACTCCGGCAGTAAACGCCATGTTTCCTGCGCGTTTGAAAGGGTAATGCGACTCCGGCAGTAATCATCATGTTTCTTGTGCGTTTGAAAGGGTTCAAACGTTATCCATTTAACGCTAGGAGGGCCGTCAATCCTAGCGCACTAAAGAACACGCGTAACATACGTTCCCACACGCGCGATGGCTGTCATGATGTAGTAGCACAAATTAAGAATTACGCGCAAACTTTTCCCAGTACGCCGGGCCGTCATAGCGGCACAAAGACACGTAAACTTTCACCAATATCACCGCAGGCGTCATCCCCCACCAAGGACGAACACAAACTTTTCCCAGTATTCGCTTAGCCGTCATATTTGCGGTACAAATGAACGTACAAACTTCTCCCAGTATACGCGAGGCTAGTATTTGCGTCAAGAACGAAAAAGTACATTACGTGATACATCGTACAGTCAAAGATCGCTGTAACTTTCTTGTCACGCCGAGGTCGTCATAGCGGCTACAAAGAAAACGCGTACAACTTTCCAAATAGCTGTACGTCATTTAGGCACAAAAGAACCTGCTGCTGGCCGTCATCGTTGTCCCAAATTGTACAAACTTTCATGTACGCTCGAGGTCGTCATTTAGTTAACATCAACGCACCATGACTTATTCTTTAAGAGTTTTGATAGAGGCCCAGTCATTTGCTCGGCAGAAGAACAAAATTTCGATCAAATAACGGACCGAGTCACAACTTTCCTTATACAAAGGCACGTTTAAACTTAATACGTCAGGCAAATATACACGTACAACTAAGAGCATGTTTGAAAGGGTCATGCGGCTCCGGCAGTAATCGATGTGTTTCTTGCATGTTTGAAAGGGTCATGCGGCTCCGGCAGTAAACGCCATGTTTCTTGCGCGTTTGAAAGGGTAATGCGCGCGTTTGACTCCTCCAGCAGTAAACGCTGTGTTTCTTGCGCGTTTGAAAGGGTAATGCGACTCCAGCAGTAAACGCCATGTTTCCTGCGCGTTTGAAAGGGTAATGCGACTCCGGCAGTAAACGCCATGTTTCCTGCGCGTTTGAAAGGGTAATGCGGCGTCATGCTTAATCGGCATTTGCAACAAAAGGACGCGCATTACAACTTGACCAGTACGTTGTGAGGTCGTCATTAGCGCACAAAAAGAACGCGCTTAACTTTCCCATGTACACGCTGAGGCCGTCATTTGCGTAGGAAACGCAAACTGTTCAATTGCGCGTGAACTGTCATTACGGTGGGCCCCAAAAGGCAGTCGTGTCGATGTTTCCCAATAACCGCGCATGAAAGGGTTCATAGACACAACTTAACAAAGGAACCATGTATACGTTGAATTTCGCTGAGGTGTAACCTCATTTGCGCGCCCGCTCATTAGGCAGCAAAAGAAACGAACAAACTTTCCAGTACGCTGACGGTCCGTCATTTTGAGGCATACAGGAACACCGCAGTAATCTTTTACCAAGGTGTCCTGCGCGAATCAAGGGTCAGCACGGCCTACCGAGCACTAAGTAACGGCCATAAGGTTTTTCCTTACGCTGACCCCCGGTGGAAAGACACCGCGACTGCGGCACGTAGGAACTTTGACCAACGATGTTTCTTGCGCGTTTGAAAGGGTCATGCGGCTCCGGCAGTAATCGCCGTGTTTCTTGCGTGTTTGAAAGGGTCATGCGGCTCCGGCAGTAATCGATGTGTTTCTTGCGTGTTTGAAAGGGTAATGTCCAGCAGTAATCTTGTGTTTCTTGCGCGTTTGAAAGGGTAATGCGGCTCCGGCAGTAATCGCCGTGTTTCTTGCGCGTTTGGAAGGGTCATGCGGCTCCGGCAGTAATCGATGTGTTTCTTGCGTGTTTGAAAGGGTAATGCAGCTCCAGCAGTAATCATTGTGTTTCTTGCGCGTTTGAAAGGGTAATGTGGCTCCGGCAGTAATCGCCGTGTTTCTTGCGCGTTTGGAAGGGTCATGCGGCTCCGGCAGTAATCGATGTGTTTCTTGCGTGTTTGAAAGGGTAATGCGGCTCCGGCAGTAATCGTTGTGTTTCTTGCGCGTTTGAAAGGGTAATGCGGCTCCGGCAGTAATCGCCGTGTTTCTTGCGCGTTTGAAAGGGTCATGCGACTCCGGCAGTAATCGCCGTGTTTCTTGCGCGTTTGAAAGGGTCATGCGACTCCAGCAGTAATCGCCGTGTTTCCTGCGCGTTTGAAAGGGTCATGCGGCTCCAGCAGTAATCGCCATGTTTCTTGCGTGTTTGAAAGGGTCATGCGACTCCAGCAGTAATCGTTGTGTTTCTTGCGCGTTTGAAAGGGTCATGCGACTCCGGCAGTAATCGCCGTGTTTCCTGCGCGTTTGAAAGGGTAATGCGACTCCGGCAGTAATCGCCGTGTTTCGCGTTTGAAAGGGTAATGCGACTCCGGCAGTAATCGCCGTGTTTCTTGCGCGTTTGAAAGGGTGTGTTTGAAAGGGTCATGCGGCTCCGGCAGTAATCGCCGTGTTTCTTGCATGTTTGAAAGGGTCATGCGACTCCAGCAGTAAACGCTGTGTTTCTTGCGCGTTTGAAAGGGTAATGCGGCTCCGGCAGTAATCGCCGTGTTTCTTGTGCGTTTGAAAGGGTTATGCGACCCCGGCAGTAAACGCCGTTTCCTGCGCGTTTGAAAGGGTAATGCGACTCCGCAGTAATCGTGTTTCTTGAAAGGGTAATGCGACTCCGGCAGTAATCGCCGTGTTTCCTGCGCGTTTGAAAGGGTAATGCGACTCCGGCAGTAATCGCCATGTTTCCTGCGCGTTTGAAAGGGTAATGCGACTCCGGCAGTAAACGCCATGTTTCCTGCGCGTTTGAAAGGGTAATGCGACTCCGGCAGTAAACGCCATGTTTCCTGCGCGTTTGAAAGGGTAATGCGACTCCGGCAGTAAACGCCATGTTTCCTGCACGTTTGAAAGGGTAATGCGCTCCGGCAGTAAACGCCGTGTTTCTTGCGCGTTTGAAAGGGTCATGCGACTCCGGCAGTAAACGCCATGTTTCCTGCGCGTTTGAAAGGGTCATGCGACTCCGGCAGTAATCGTGTTTCCTGAAAGGGTCATGCGACTCCGGCAGTAATCGCCATGTTTCCTGCGCGTTTGAAAGGGTAATGCGACTCCGGCAGTAAACGCCATGTTTCCTGCGCGTTTGAAAGGGTCATGCGACTCCGGCAGTAAACGCCATGTTTCCTGCGCGTTTGAAAGGGTCATGCGACTCCGGCAGTAAACGCCATGTTTCTTGCATGTTTGAAAGGGTCATGCGACTCCAGCAGTAAACGCCATGTTTCCTGCGCGTTTGAAAGGGTCATGCGACTCCGGCAGTAATCGCCATGTTTCTTGCATGTTTGAAAGGGTCATGCGACTCCAGCAGTAAACGCCATGTTTCTTGCATGTTTGAAAGGGTCATGCGACTCCAGCAGTAAACGCCGTGTTTCTTGCGCGTTTGAAAGGGTCATGCGACTCCGGCAGTAAACGTCATGTTTCTTGCGCGTTTGAAAGGGTAATGCGACTCCAGCAGTAATCATTGTGTTTCTTGCGCGTTTGAAAGGGTCATGCGGCTCCGGCAGTAATCGCCGTGTTTCTTGCGCGTTTGAAAGGGTCATGCGGCTCCAGCAGTAAACGCCATGTTTCTTGCGCGTTTGAAAGGGTCATGCGACTCCGGCAGTAATCGCCGTGTTTCTTGCGCGTTTGAAAGGGTAATGCGGCTCCGGCAGTAATCGCCGTGTTTCTTGCGCGTTTGAAAGGGTTATGCGACTCCGGCAGTAATCGCCGTGTTTCTTGCGCGTTTGAAAGGGTCATGCGGCTCCGGCAGTAATCGCCGTGTTTCCTGCGCGTTTGAAAGGGTCATGCGGCTCCGGCAGTAATCGCCGTGTTTCTTGCGTGTTTGAAAGGGTCATGCGACTCCGGCAGTAAACGCCGTGTTTCTTGCGCGTTTGAAAGGGTCATGCGGCTCCGGCAGTAATGCGACTCCGGCAGTAATCGCCGTGTTTCTTGCGCGTTTGAAAGGGTCATGCGGCTCCGGCAGTAATCGCCATGTTTCTTGCGCGTTTGAAAGGGTCATGCGACTCCGGCAGTAAACGCCATGTTTCTTGCGCGTTTGAAAGGGTAATGCGACTCCGGCAGTAAACGCCGTGTTTCTTGCGCGTTTGAAAGGGTCATGCGACTCCGGCAGTAAACGCCGTGTTTCTTGCATGTGTTTCCAGCAGTGCGTGTTTCGTTTGAAAGGGTAATGCGACTCCGGCAGTAATCGCCGTGTTTCTTGCGCGTTTGAAAGGGTAATGCGACTCCGGCAGTAAACGCCGTGTTTCCTGCGCGTTTGAAAGGGTAATGCGACTCCGGCAGTAATCGCCGTGTTTCTTGCGCGTTTGAAAGGGTCATGCGGCTCCGGCAGTAATCGCCGTGTTTCTTGCGCGTTTGAAAGGGTCATGCGGCTCCGGCAGTAAACGCCGTGTTTCTTGCGCGTTTGAAAGGGTCATGCGGCTCCGGCAGTAATCGCCGTGTTTCCTGCGCGTTTGAAAGGGTCATGCGGCTCCGGCAGTAAACGCCGTGTTTCTTGCATGTTTGAAAGGGTCATGCGACTCCAGCAGTAATCGCCGTGTTTCTTGCGCGTTTGAAAGGGTAATGCGGCTCCGGCAGTAAACGCCGTGTTTCCTGCGCGTTTGAAAGGGTCATGCGACTCCGGCAGTAAACGCCGTGTTTCTTGCGCGTTTGAAAGGGTAATGCGACTCCGGCAGTAATCGCCGTGTTTCTTGCGCGTTTGAAAGGGTCATGCGGCTCCGGCAGTAATCGCCGTGTTTCTTGCGCGTTTGAAAGGGTCATGCGGCTCCGGCAGTAATCGCCGTGTTTCTTGCGCGTTTGAAAGGGTCATGCGGCTCCGGCAGTAATCGCCGTGTTTCCTGCGCGTTTGAAAGGGTCATGCGACTCCGGCAGTAAACGCCATGTTTCTTGCGCGTTTGAAAGGGTCATGCGACTCCGGCAGTAATCGCCATGTTTCCTGCGCGTTTGAAAGGGTCATGCGACTCCGGCAGTAAACGCCGTGTTTCCTGCGCGTTTGAAAGGGTCATGCGACTCCGGCAGTAATCGCCGTGTTTCTTGCGCGTTTGAAAGGGTAATGCGGCTCCGGCAGTAATCGCCGTGTTTCTTGCGCGTTTGAAAGGGTCATGCGACTCCGGCAGTAATCGCCGTGTTTCTTGCGCGTTTGAAAGGGTCATGCGGCTCCGGCAGTAATCGCCGTGTTTCTTGCGCGTTTGAAAGGGTCATGCGGCTCCGGCAGTAATCGCCGTGTTTCTTGCGCGTTTGAAAGGGTAATGCGGCTCCAGCAGTAATCGCCGTGTTTCTTGCGCGTTTGAAAGGGTCATGCGGCTCCGGCAGTAATCGCCGTGTTTCTTGCGCGTTTGAAAGGGTCATGCGACTCCGGCAGTAAACGCCGTGTTTCTTGCGCGTTTGAAAGGGTCATGCGACTCCGGCAGTAATCGCCGTGTTTCCTGCGCGTTTGAAAGGGTCATGCGACTCCGGCAGTAAACGCCATGTTTCTTGCATGTTTGAAAGGGTCATGCGACTCCAGCAGTAAACGCCGTGTTTCTTGCGCGTTTGAAAGGGTAATGCGACTCCGGCAGTAATCGCCGTGTTTCCTGCGCGTTTGAAAGGGTCATGCGACTCCGGCAGTAATCGCTGTGTTTCTTGCGCGTTTGAAAGGGTCATGCGACTCCGGCAGTAATCGCCGTGTTTCCTGCGCGTTTGAAAGGGTCATGCGGCTCCGGCAGTAATCGCCGTGTTTCTTGCGCGTTTGAAAGGGTCATGCGGCTCCGGCAGTAATCGCCGTGTTTCCTGCGCGTTTGAAAGGGTTATGCGGCTCCGGCAGTAATCGCCATGTTTCTTGCGTGTTTGGAAGGGTCATGCGGCTCCGGCAGTAATCGCCGTGTTTCTTGCGCGTTTTCTTGCGCGTTTGAAAGGGTAATGTGGCTCCGGCAGTAATCGCCGTGTTTCTTGAAAGGGTCATGCGGCTCCGGCAGTAATCGCCATGTTTCTTGCGCGTTTGAAAGGGTAATGCGACTCCGGCAGTAAACGCCGTGTTTCTTGCGCGTTTGAAAGGGTCATGCGGCTCCGGCAGTAATCGCCGTGTTTCTTGCGCGTTTGAAAGGGTCATGCGGCTCCGGCAGTAAACGCCGTGTTTCCTGCGCGTTTGAAAGGGTCATGCGACTCCGGCAGTAAACGCCGTGTTTCTTGCGCGTTTGAAAGGGTCATGCGGCTCCGGCAGTAAACGCCATGTTTCTTGCGCGTTTGAAAGGGTCATGCGACTCCGGCAGTAATCGGCGTGTTTCCTGCGCGTTTGAAAGGGTCATGCGACTCCAGCAGTAAACGCCGTGTTTCTTGCATGTTTGAAAGGGTCATGCGACTCCAGCAGTAATCGCCGTGTTTCTTGCATGTTTGAAAGGGTCATGCGACTCCAGCAGTAAACGCCATGTTTCTTGCGCGTTTGAAAGGGTAATGCGGCTCCGGCAGTAATCGCCGTGTTTCTTGCGCGTTTGAAAGGGTCATGCGGCTCCGGCAGTAATCGCCGTGTTTCTTGCGCGTTTGAAAGGGTAATGCGGCTCCGGCAGTAATCGCCGTGTTTCTTGCGCGTTTGAAAGGGTAATGCGGCTCCGGCAGTAATCGCCGTGTTTCTTGCGCGTTTGAAAGGGTCATGCGGCTCCGGCAGTAATCGCCGTGTTTCCTGCGCGTTTGAAAGGGTAATGCGGCTCCGGCAGTAAACGCCGTGTTTCCTGCGCGTTTGAAAGGGTCATGCGGCTCCGGCAGTAATCGCCGTGTTTCTTGCGCGTTTGAAAGGGTCATGCGGCTCCGGCAGTAATCGCCGTGTTTCCTGCGCGTTTGAAAGGGTCATGCGGCTCCGGCAGTAAACGCCATGTTTCCTGCGCGTTTGAAAGGGTCATGCGGCTCCGGCAGTAATCGCCGTGTTTCTTGCGCGTTTGAAAGGGTCATGCGGCTCCGACAGTAATCGCCGTGTTTCTTGCGCGTTTGAAAGGGTCATGCGACTCCGGCAGTAATCGCCATGTTTCCTGCGCGTTTGAAAGGGTCATGCGACTCCGGCAGTAATTGCCGTGTTTCCTGCGCGTTTGAAAGGGTCATGCGACTCCGGCAGTAAACGCCGTGTTTCTTGCATGTTTGAAAGGGTCATGCGACTCCAGCAGTAAACGCCGTGTTTCTTGCGCGTTTGAAAGGGTCATGCGGCTCCGGCAGTAATCGCCGTGTTTCTTGCGCGTTTGAAAGGGTAATGCGGCTCCGGCAGTAATCGCCGTGTTTCTTGCGCGTTTGAAAGGGTCATGCGGCTCCGGCAGTAATCGCCGTGTTTCTTGCGCGTTTGAAAGGGTCATGCGACTCCGGCAGTAAACGCCGTGTTTCTTGCGCGTTTGAAAGGGTCATGCGACTCCGGCAGTAAACGCCATGTTTCTTGCGCGTTTGAAAGGGTCATGCGACTCCGGCAGTAAACGCCATGTTTCTTGCGCGTTTGAAAGGGTCATGCGACTCCAGCAGTAATCGACGTGTTTCCTGCGCGTTTGAAAGGGTCATGCGACTCCGGCAGTAATCGCCGTGTTTCTTGCGCGTTTGAAAGGGTCATGCGGCCCCGGCAGTGCGACTCCTCCGGCAGTAATCGCCGTGTTTCTTGCGCGTTTGAAAGGGTCATGCGGCTCCGGCAGTAATCGCCGTGTTTCTTGCGCGTTTGAAAGGGTCATGCGGCTCCGGCAGTAATCGCCGTGTTTCTTGCGCGTTTGAAAGGGTCATGCGGCTCCGGCAGTAATCGCCGTGTTTCTTGCGCGTTTGAAAGGGTCATGCGGCTCCGGCAGTAATCGCCGTGTTTCTTGCGTGTTTGAAAGGGTCATGCGACTCCGGCAGTAAACGCCATGTTTCTTGCGCGTTTGAAAGGGTCATGCGACTCCAGCAGTAAACGCCGTGTTTCCTGCGCGTTTGAAAGGGTTATGCGACTCCGGCAGTAATCGCCGTGTTTCCTGCGCGTTTGAAAGGGTAATGCGACTCCGGCAGTAAACGCCATGTTTCCTGCGCGTTTGAAAGGGTAATGCGACTCCGGCAGTAAACGCCATGTTTCCTGCGCGTTTGAAAGGGTTATGCGACTCCGGCAGTAAACGCCATGTGTTTCTAATCACGTGTTTCGTTTGAAAGGGTAATGCGGCTCCGGCAGTAATCGCCATGTTTCTTGCGCGTTTGAAAGGGTAATGCGACTCCGGCAGTAAACGCCATGTTTCTTGCGCGTTTGAAAGGGTAATGCGACTCCGGCAGTAAACGCCGTGTTTCCTGCGCGTTTGAAAGGGTCATGCGGCTCCGGCAGTAATCGCCGTGTTTCCTGCGCGTTTGAAAGGGTCGCCTCCGGCAGTGTGTTTCTTGCGCGTTTGAAAGGGTCATGCGGCTCCGGCAGTAATCGCCGTGTTTCTTGCGCGTTTGAAAGGGTAATGCGGCTCCGGCAGTAATCGCCGTGTTTCTTGCGCGTTTGAAAGGGTCATGCGGCTCCGGCAGTAATCGCCGTGTTTCTTGCGCGTTTGAAAGGGTAATGCGACTCCGGCAGTAATCGTCATGTTTCTTGCGCGTTTGAAAGGGTCATGCGGCTCCGGCAGTAATCGCCGTGTTTCCTGCGCGTTTGAAAGGGTCATGCGGCTCCGGCAGTAATCGCGTGTTTCTTGCGCGTTTGAAAGGGTCATGCGACTCCGGCAGTAAACGCCATGTTTCTTGCGCGTTTGAAAGGGTCATGCGACTCCAGCAGTAAACGCCATGTTTCTTGCGCGTTTGAAAGGGTCATGCGGCTCCGGCAGTAATCGCCGTGTTTCTTGCGCGTTTGAAAGGGTCATGCGGCTCCGGCAGTAATCGCCGTGTTTCTTGCGCGTTTGAAAGGGTCATGCGGCTCCGGCAGTAATCGCCGTGTTTCTTGCGCGTTTGAAAGGGTCATGCGGCTCCGGCAGTAATCGCCGTGTTTCCTGCGCGTTTGAAAGGGTAATGCGGCTCCGGCAGTAATCGAAAGGGTAATGCGGCTCCGGCAGTAATCGCCGTGTTTCTTGCGCGTTTGAAAGGGTCATGCGGCTCCGGCAGTAATCGCCGTGTTTCTTGCGCGTTTGAAAGGGTAATGCGGCTCCGGCAGTAATCGTCGTGTTTCCTGCGCGTTTGAAAGGGTCATGCGGCTCCGGCAGTAATCGCCGTGTTTCTTGCGCGTTTGAAAGGGTCATGCGGCTCCGGCAGTAATCGCCGTGTTTCTTGCGCGTTTGAAAGGGTCATGCGGCTCCGGCAGTAATCGCCGTGTTTCTTGCGCGTTTGAAAGGGTCATGCGGCTCCGGCAGTAATCGCCGTGTTTCTTGCGCGTTTGAAAGGGTCATGCGGCTCCGGCAGTAATCGCCGTGTTTCTTGCGTGTTTGAAAGGGTCATGCGGCTCCGGCAGTAATCGATGTGTTTCTTGCGTGTTTGAAAGGGTCATGCGGCTCCAGCAGTAATCGCCGTGTTTCTTGCGCGTTTGAAAGGGTCATGCGGCTCCGGCAGTAATCGCCGTGTTTCTTGCGTGTTTGAAAGGGTCATGCGGCTCCGGCAGTAATCGATGTGTTTCTTGCGTGTTTGAAAGGGTAATGCGACTCCGGCAGTAATCGCCGTGTTTCTTGCGTGTTTGAAAGGGTAATGCGACTCCAGCAGTAATCACCTCAGTGGGGGGGTCACTGTCAGTAGAAGCAGTGAAAGGGCTTGCATGAGAAGCACGGCTGGAAGGCAGGTGATGTGCGCACAGCATCTGGACACGTTGGTGCCATCACTCTCTGTTAAACAAGACTGTTATACATTTAAATACCACATACACTATAAAAACTGTTTTTATTAATATTTTTGCCATGCCTCATCCTATCACATAAGAACATAAGAAAGTTTACAAACGAAGGAGGCCATTCGGCCCATCTTGCTCGTTTGGTTGTTAGTAGCTTATTGATCCCAGAATCTCATCAAGCAGCTTCTTGAAGGATCCCAGGGTGTCAGCTTCAACAACATTACTGGGGAGTTGATTCCAGACCCTCACGATTCTCTGTGTGAAAAAGTGCCCCCCAGGGGACTCCCAAGTGGTGCATCCAGTAAAGGTGCTCAGCGTGAGTGCAGGATGCCCCCTATAGTCTGGTCGTCGCTGGTTCGATTCTGAGCTATTTCACAGCCGACCATGGACGGGAGTTCCCAGGAAGCGGCGCTCAATTGGCTGAGCATCGCCGGGTAGGGGGAGGGTCTAGGTCGGCCAGTGTGCACCAGCGACCCCTGTAGTCTGGCCAGGCGCCTGCGGGCTTGCCTGTTAGCTTCGTTGTCCTCCCACGCTGTAGCTCCTGGGTGTCTGCATGGTGAAGCTGCAGTGTGTAAAGAGGCGGGCGGCTGACGGCACACGTTTCGGAGGACAGCGTGTGTTCGTCTTCGCCGCTCCCGAGTCAGCGCAGGGGTGGTGCCGGTGAGCTGAGCCTAAATAATAATTGGCCATTTCAAATTGGGAGAAAATAAAAAAAGTAATTAGCAACGACTAAATTTTTAAGAGAGAAAAAAAAGTGCCCCCTATTTTCTGTTCTGAATGCCCCTTTGAATAATGTCCATTTGTGACCCCTGGTCCTTGTTTCTTTTTTCAGGTTGAAAAAGTCCCTTGGGTCGACATTGTCAATACCTTTTAGAATTATGAATGCTTGAATTAGGTCGCCACGCAGTCTTCTTTGTTCAAGACTGAACAGATTCAATTCTTTTAGCCTGTCTGCATATGATATGACATTTAAACCTGGAATAATTCTGGTCGCTCTTCTTTGCACTCTTTCTAGAGCAGCAATATCTTTTTTTATAGCGAGGTGACCAGAACTGCACACAATATTCAAGATGAGGTCTTACTAGTGCATTGTACAGTTTTAACATTACTTCCCTTGATTTAAATTCAACACTTTTCACAATGTATCCGAGCATCTTGTTAGCCTTTTTTATAGCTTCCCCACATTGTCTAGATGAAGACATTTCTGAGTCAACAAAATCTCCTGGGTCTTTTTCATAGATTCCTTGTCCAATTTCAGTATCTCCCATATGATATTTATAATGTACATTTTTATTTCCTGTGTGCAGTACCTTACACTTTTCTCTATTAAATGTCATTTGTCATGTGTCTGCCCAGTTCTGAATCTTGTCTAGATCATTTTGAATGACCTTTGCTGCTGCAACAGTGTTTGCCACTCCTCCTATTTTTGTGTCGTCTGCGAATTTAACAAGTTTGCTTACTATACCAGAATCTAAATCATTAATGTAGATTAGGAATAGCAGAGGACCTAATATTGATCCCTGTGGTACACCGCTGGTTACCTCACTCCATTCTGAGGTTTCTCCTCTAATCAGTACTTTCTGTTTTCTACATGCTAACCACTCCCTAATCCATGTGCATGCATTTCCTGAATACCTACTGCGTTCAGTTTGAGAATTCATTTTTTATGTGGGACCTTCTGGAAATCTAAATAAACCATGTCATATGCTTTGCAATTATCCATTATCGATGTTGCATCCTCAAAAAATCGAGCAGTTTAGTTAGACATGATCTCCCTTTCCTAAAACCATGTTGACTGTCTCCCAGGACCCTGTTACCATATAGGTCATTTTCCATTTTAGATCTTATTATAGTTTCCATGAGTTTGCATATAATAGAAGTCAGGCTTACTGGTCTGTAGTTACCTGGTTCAGTTTTGTTTCCCTTTTTGTGGATTGGTATTACGTTTGCAATTTTACTAACTTATAAAAACAAAAAGCAGCTTTTCTAAATGATAGAATCCTGGATTTTCTTTAATTTGATTTAAAAAAATACTTAAAATTAATAACGCCAAGCAATGTTTTAATAAAT
Source organism: Polyodon spathula (assembly GCF_017654505.1). NCBI lineage: Eukaryota > Metazoa > Chordata > Actinopteri > Acipenseriformes > Polyodontidae > Polyodon > Polyodon spathula. The sequence goes on along the minus strand of NC_054541.1, from coordinate 51,247,993 downwards.
TCAATATGTTTAAATACAGATACAGTAATGCTGCCACTTTTAGACATATTTCATAAATATATGTAATAAACAGGCGCATGTTTGATCAAGTGGTTATTTATATATTTATAAATATATTTACACGTACACGCACACACACAGTATGTCCTACAGGCTACTCTCTGAAGTATTTGTATTGTTTTATTGCTCTTCATGTTTAGGACTTCATTCTTATGCGTGTGAGTGAGTGAGGCTGTAATGAAGGAGGTGCTGCTGCTGCTGCTGCCGTCAGGTGCAGGTGGTGTGGGGGAACAAAGTGACTGTCCGAACAGTACGTCTCCCAAAAATAATCTGTGTTTATTATAACAAAAGAGCCTGCCCCTCTACCAGCAATGGTATGGGGGGCGGGGGGGTACACGGTGGGCTTGCAAACCCAAAAATAATAATAATCACAGTAAGAGTCCGATGGACTTGATGTGTCCCGCGTCCTCTGTGCACGAAAGGGTGCATCCTCAGCTCCAGGGATCGTGGTGCTGTGCAGGGAAGTGCTGGCTCTGTAGTGACAGCTCTGGGGTGTCCTTCTCTGCGACACAAAAGCACACATGTAGGAAAAACAACAAACAAGACAGGCTGTCTGTTTTCGTTCTCAGCGCAAGGCAGCATACTGACGCAGCTGCTTCCCCTTTGAACCCACAACCTCCTCCCTGCAATCAACCCATCTCCATGGTTTCTCCAACAGAAGACCACAGCTGATCGCAATGGAGTCGTTCCGGGTATGTGCAACTACACGTTGCCCCTAATATGGTCACCTTCCGGTTTCCACCTTCCGTCAAAGCGGTCCATCATGCCACCGTCCTTTCTCAATGCCCTTTCTGGTCGGGAGGGAGATTTACATTGATCCTTTCTCTCTCTATCAGAGGCGCTATGCAAACTCAGCAGATATGATCAGTTCAATGAAGACACCTGGAGGAGGTGCTGCTGCTGGGAGGCGCTATGCAAACTCAGTTGATATGATCAGCTCTATGAAGCCCCTGAAAATGAGTATAAGAGCTCTGTCCTGGAGGCAGCAGCAGCTCACTCCCACAACCCCTCTTCAGGAAGCAGAGACCAGGTAAGGTGCATTGAGAGCACAATGTATCAGACTCCTTCAGAGCTGCTGGTTGTACTAGGATTAGGGATTATTGCACAACTAATGAAATGGTTTCAGCCTCGTACAGCAATGATAGCAGGGCAGAGCCACACAGGGAGCAGGGAGCGAGTCTGCACTGTTCAGGGCACTTCTCTTCCTGCACTAGCAGACTGCAGCTTTTAGTGTGCATAGATTCTCACATCTGATTAGTTTAACATGTTAAAAAGCATTATTGTTGAAGAATTATTCAATCCTGTCACCGCATGTGTGGATATATTGATAGTCCTTCCTGAAATGTATATTTGTATATCTATAAAACTCTAGTAAGATTATTGATATTACCAGTCTTCAGCTAGCCTTCTTTAATACTCCCATTCACTAAGGGTTTATAGATTTCCAATTGTTTGGCACTGAACTCATTCAGGAAGGATGGAGCAGGTAAGGGGCATTTACTGTAGACTGTCAGACTGTGAGGACAGGAGTTTAGAGGCTACATATCATTGTTGAAGTATTTACAAGTGTTGTGGTGTTGTGAGTTAGTTGTGTATTTGAAATGTTTATAATTTGTTTTTGTGTCTGTCTTTTCATCTACCATTTCTCTCTGTATCATTAAATAGGATGTTCAGGGTTGGGCAACAAGGATATAAAGGAGAACCAGGAGAGGGAGAGGAGATGACTGGTCGAACAAGACGGGAAAGAGGGGGGAGGAAGGCGAGAGGTAAGAGGGGAGGAGGACACGATATCTCCAACCCGTTGTGTCCTTATATTTCCTCTTGTCCTCTCCACTCATCCTCTACTGACCAGCTTGTTCTGCCTTTTCTCCACCCTCCTTCCTCTCTCCATTCTCCCTCCTCCTGTGCTACTCCTTCTCTTCACTCTCCTTCCTCTCTCCACTCTCCTTCCTCCTGTGCTGTTCCCTCTCCCCACTCTCCTTCCTCTCTCCACTCTCCTTCCTCCCATACTGCTTCTTCTCTCCACTCTCCTTCATCTCCTTACGCTCCTTCCTCCCATGCTGCTGCTTCTCTCCACTCTCCTTCATCTCCTTACGCTTCTTCCTCTCCATGCTGCTCCTTCTCTCCACTCTCCTTCCTCCCATGCTGCTCCTTCTCTCCACACCTTCCTCCCGTGCTGCTCCTTCTCTTCACTCTCCTTCCTCCCATGCTGCTCCTCCTCTCTCGAGGGGAAGAACGGCAAGGAGTGAGAGGGAGGAGCTTCCTCTCCTTCCTCTCTCCATCTCTCTCCCCACTCTCCTTCCTCTCTCCACTCTCCTTCCTCCCATACTGCTTCTTCTCTCCACTCTCCTTCATCTCCTTACGCTCCTTCCTCCCATGCTACTTCTTCTCTCCACTCTCCTTCATCTCCTTACGCTCCTTCCTCCCATGCTGCTTCTTCTCTCCACTCTCCTTCATCTCCTTACGCTCCTTCCTCCCATGCTGCTCCTTCTCTCCACTCTCCTTCCTCCCGTGCTGCTCCTTCTCTTCACTCTCCTTCCTCTCTCCACTCTCCTTCCTCCTGTGCTGTTCCCTCTCCCCACTCTCCTTCCTCTCTCCACTGTCCTTCCTCCCGTACTGCTTCTTCTTTCCACTCTCCTTCATCTCCTTACGCTCCTTCCTCCCATGCTACTTCTTCTCTCCACTCTCCTTCATCTCCTTACGCTCCTTCCTCCCATGCTGCTTCTTCTCTCCACTCTCCTTCATCTCCTTACGCTCCTTCCTCCCATGCTGCTCCTTCTCTCCACACCTTCCTCCCGTGCTCTCCTTCTCTTCACTCTCCTTCCTCCCATTGCTGCTCCTTCTCGCCACTCTCCTTCTTCCTGTGCTGCTTCTTCTCTCCACTCTCCTTCCTCTCCTTACCTCTTCACTCTCCCTCCTCCCATGCGGCTCCTTCTCTCTTCCCTCTCTCCACTCTCCTTCCTCCAATGCTGCTGCTTCTCTCCACACCTTCCTCCCGTGCTGCTCCTTCTCTTCACTCTCCTTCCTCTCTCCACTCGCCTTCCTCCCGTGCTGCTTCTTCTCTCCACTCTCCTTACCCTCCTTCCTCCCATGCGGCTCCTTCTCTCTTCCCTCTCTCCACTCTCCTTCCTCCCATACTGCTTTCACTCTCCTTCCTCCCTTGCTTCTCCTTCTCTCCACTCTCCTTCCTCCCGTGCTTGCTCCATCTCTCCATTCTCCTTCCTCCCGTGCTGCTCCTTCTCTCCACTCTCCTTCCTCTCTCTCCACTCTCCTTCTTCCCGTGCTCGCTCCTTCTCTCTATTCTCCTTCCTCCTGTGCTGCTCCTTCTCTTCTCTTGCCCCCTTGTGGTGGAAGCAGCTCCCGGTTCTCCTCAGGTCTTTTATTGCTTTCTGCCGTCTCCTCAAGCCCCACGGATCCAATCTTTATTTGTGAATTCCTATATTGTATTTTCCTCTATTTCTGTTTATTTTGTGTACATTGTATATATTGGTTTTTCCATTGTTTTTGCTTGTAGCTTATATACTTTTTGTATTTTGTTCAATTTCTGGAAGTTGCTTTGAATAAAAGCGTCTGCTAAATAATGAATAATAATAATAATAATAATAATAATAATAATAATAATAATAATAATAATAATAAATCTTTGTTTTAGGAAAGAAATCAATTTCCTAATGTGAGTATGAATTTGTGTTTAATGAATAACAAATATCAATGTTTATCTATTTAACAAAACATTATTAATATTATTGATTTCGAGTTTGTTTCTGCCCTTGTGAAATGCTGAAATATTTGCATCAGATTTGAAATCCTTATTAGTGTTCTTGTAGTTTTATTTCTGGATCAGACGACACTGTTGAACACAGTGGAGAGGGGTGATGCTGCTATTGAGGATGCTTGCTTCTTCCACAGGTTCTTCCACAGTGTGAGCATGGGAAGCAGGCTGCTGCTTTCCCTGGCTGCAGGTAAGATGCAGTATTGGTATTATTAGGACTGGGATAACAGTCCCACCCTGTGCTTGCTCTTGCTGTCGTGTTATTGACGGGGATCGTCTGCTCTATAGGTTACAATACAATAGAAATGAACGTCCTCCTCTGCTGTCTACAGGGAGAAATGTGTATAATAGCACACAGACCCTGTAAAGACACACCATGTGCTGCTGTAACCACACTATCATTTCCTGTGCAGCAGGACCTCGCTGGCACCATGTGAGGTGCTGAATGCTGAAGCTCACCTGGGGTCCTAACACCTGCTGCATCAGAACTGAATCTATTGTGTAGTGATAGTTTTTGCTTCAGCTGAGTCACAATGAAGGTTTGGCCACTGGAACCCCAAGTTTCCGCTGATCGTCCTGAAATAAATATTTTTATGTATAGTGGTCACTGATATCAGTGAGACACAGCCATGGGAAATGTCCTGGTACTGCATGGCTTGTCTCACATAGAAAGGACATCATCACAATACTAATTGCAAAGGTAGTTTTGGGAAACTAAACAATGTGGTGCCAGTTTAACAATATATGAGAGGTGGATTCAACTCTCTTATTCCCCCTGCTGGTTATACTGCTCACTGCAGGTGCACTGAGCCTGATGGTGCTGGGTCTGTGAGACAGTAACTTGTGTCCTATCTGCTACTCTCTGCATGCCTGTCCCTGATGGTGCTGTGAGACAGTAACTAGTGTCCTATCTGCTACTCTCTGCATGCCTGTCCCTGATGGGTCTGTGAGACAGTAACTTGTGTCCTATCTGCTACTCTCTGCATGCCTGTCCCTGATGGTGCTGTGAGACAGTAACTTGTGTCCTATCTGCTACTCTCTGCATGCCTGTCCCTGATGGTGCTGTGAGACAGTAACTTGTGTCCTATCTGCTACTCTCTGCATGCCTGTCCCTGATGGTGCTGTGAGACAGTAACTTGTGTCCTATCTGCTACTCTCTGCATGCCTGTCCCTGATGGTGCTGTGAGACAGTAACTTGTGTCCTATCTGCTACTCTCTGCATGCCTGTCCCTGATGGTGCTGTGAGACAGTAACTAGTGTCCTATCTGCTACTCTCCGCATGCCTGTCCCTGATGGTGCTGTGAGACAGTAACTTGTGTCCTATCTGCTACTCTCTGCATGCCTGTCCCTGATGGTGCTGTGAGACAGTAACTTGTGTCCTATCTGCTACTCTCCGCATGCCTGTCCCTGATGGTGCTGTGAGACAGTAACTTGTGATTCTTTCCCCAGCTATCAGCCTGGTCCAGGTCACAGTGAGTGAACCACTCTTAGTGAAGATAAATAAAACCTGGAGTGAAGCTCAGAGCTACTGCAGAGAACACTACACAGACCTGGTCAGCATTCACAGTGCACAAGAAATGGAGAAGATAAACACTGCTGTGCAAGATGTCCAGACAGAGAGAGTTTGGATCGGGCTGTTTAGAAACAACACCAGCCAGCAATGGCACTGGTCCAATGGAGATTATTTCATGTACCTGAACTGGTATCCGTATGCAGCCCAGTATTCTACAAATGTTGCTGTCTTTAATACACAATGGTATGGTCTACTATCAACTTATCCATTTTATTTCATATGCCAGAAAGGTAAGGACCCTCTCTTTCCACTCCCTACCCTCCTGTTCTACCCCTGTCTGTAAGGACCCTCTCTTTCCACTCCCTACCCTCCTGTTCTACCCCTGTCTGTAAGGACCCTGTCTTTCCACTCCCTGTCCTCCTTTTCTACCCCCTGTAAGGACCCTCTCTTATCCATTTTATTTCTATGCCAGTTCCCTACCCCTGTCTGTAAGGACCCTCTCTTTCCACTCCCTACCCTCCTGTTCTACCCCTGTCTGTAAGGACCCTCTCTTTCCACTCCCTACCCTCCTGTTCTACCCCTGTCTGTAAGGACCCTCTCTTTCCACTCCCTACCCTCCTGTTCTACCCCTGTCTGTAAGGACCCTCTCTTTCCACTCCCTACCCTCCTGTTCTACCCCTGTCTGTAAGGACCCTGTCTTTCCACTCCCTACCCTCCTGTTCTACCCCTGTCTGTAAGGACCCTGTCTTTCCACTCCCTACCCTCCTGTTCTACCCCTGTCTGTAAGGACCCTCTCTTTCCACTCCCTACCCTCCTGTTCTACCCCTGTCTGTAAGGACCCTCTCTTTCCACTCCCTACCCTCCTGTTCTACCCCTGTCTGTAAGGACCCTCTCTTTCCACTCCCTACCCTCCTGTTCTACACCTGTCTGTAAGGACCCTGTCTTTCCACCCCCTACCCTCCTGTTCTACCCCTGTCTGTAAGGACCCTGTCTTTCCACTCCCTACCCTCCTGTTCTACCCCTGTCTGTAAGGACCCTCTCTTTCCACTCCCTATCCTCCTGTTCTACCCCTGTCTGTAAGGACCCTGTCTTTCCACTCCCTACCCACCTGTTCTACCCCTGTCTGTAAGGACCCTGTCTTTCCACTCCCTATCCTCCTGTTCTACCCCTGTCTGTAAGGACCCTGTCTTTCCACTCCCTACCCTCCTGTTCTACCCCTGTCTGTAAGGACCCTCTCTTTCCACTCCCTATCCTCCTGTTCTACCCCTGTCTGTAAGGACAATGGTATTTGTATAATGGTACTTGTTAAATTTGCAGACGACACAAAAGTAGGAGGAGTGGCAAACACTGTTGCAGCAGCAAAGGTCATTCAAAATGATCTAGACAAGATTCAGAACTGGGCAGACACATGGCAAATGACATTTAATAGAGAAAAGTGTAAGGTACTGCACGCAGGAAATAAAAATGTACATTATAAATATCATATGGGAGATATTGAAATTGGAGAAGGAATCTATGAAAAAGACCTAGGAGTTTTTGTTGACTCAGAAATGTCTTCATCTAGACAATGTGGGGAAGCTATAAAAAAGGCTAACAAGATGCTCGGATACATTGTGAAAAGTGTTGAATTTAAATCAAGGGAAGTAATGTTAAAACTGTACAATGCACTTGTAAGACCTCATCTTGAATATTGTGTGCAGTTCTGGTCACCTCGCTATAAAAAAGATATTGCTGCTCTAGAAAGAGTGCAAAGAAGAGCGACCAGAATTATTCCGGGCTTAAAAGGCATGTCATATGCAGACAGGCTAAAAGAATTGAATCTGTTCAGTCTTGAACAAAGAAGACTACGTGGCGACCTAATTCAAGCATTCAAAATTCTAAAAGGTATTGACAGTGTCGACCCAAGGGACTTTTTCAGCCTGAAAAAAGAAACAAGGACCAGGGGTCACAAATGGAGTTTAGAAAAAGGGGCATTCAGAACAGAAAATAGGAGACACTTTTTTACACAGAGAATTGTGAGGGTCTGGAATCAACTCCCCAGTAATGTTGTTGAAGCTGACACCCTGGGATCCTTCAAGAAGCTGCTTGATGAGATTTTGGGATCAATAAGCTACTAACAACCAAACGAGCAAGATGGGCCGAATGGCCTCCTCTCGTTTGTAAACTTTCTTATGTTCTTATGTTCTTATGACCCTCTCTTTCCACTCCCTATCCTCCTGTTCTACCCCTGTCTGTAAGGACCCTGTCTTTCCACTCCCTACCCTCCTGTTCTACCCCTGTCTGTAAGGACCCTGTCTTTCCACTCCCTATCCTCCTGTTCTACCCCTGTCTGTAAGGACCCTGTCTTTCCACTCCCTACCCTCCTGTTCTACCCCTGTCTGTAAGGACCCTGTCTTTCCACTCCCTACCCTCCTGTTCTACCCCTGTCTGTAAGGACCCTGTCTTTCCACTCCCTACCCTCCTGTTCTACCCCTGTCTGTAAGGACCCTGTCTTTCCACTCCCTACCCTCCTGTTCTACCCCTGTCTGTAAGGACCCTGTCTTTCCACTCCCTACCCTCCTGTTCTACCCCTGTCTGTAAGGACCCTGTCTTTCCACTCCCTACCCTCCTGTTCTACCCCTGTCTGTAAGGACCCTGTCTTTCCACTCCCTACCCTCCTGTTCTACCCCTGTCTGTAAGGACCCTCTCTTTCCACTCCCTATCCTCCTGTTCTACCCCTGTCTGTAAGGACCCTGTCTTTCCACTCCCTACCCTCCTGTTCTACCCCTGTCTGTAAGGACCCTCTCTTTCCACTCCCTACCCTCCTGTTCTACCCCTGTCTGTAAGGACCCTGTCTTTCCACTCCCTACCCTCCTGTTCTACCCCTGTCTGTAAGGACCCTCTCTTTCCACTCCCTACCCTCCTGTTCTACCCCTGTCTGTAAGGACCCTGTCTTTCCACTCCCTACCCTCCTGTTCTACCCCTGTCTGTAAGGACCCTGTCTTTCCACTCCCTACCCTCCTGTTCTACCCCTGTCTGTAAGGACCCTGTCTTTCCACTCCCTACCCTCCTGTTCTACCCCTGTCTGTAAGGACCCTGTCTTTCCACTCCCTATCCTCCTGTTCTACCCCTGTCTGTAAGGACCCTGTCTTTCCACTCCCTATCCTCCTGTTCTACCCCTGTCTGTAAGGACCCTCTCTTTCCACTCCCTACCCTCCTGTTCTACCCCTGTCTGTAAGGACCCTCTCTTTCCACTCCCTACTCCTGTTCTACCCCTGTCTGTAAGGACCCTCTCTTTCCACTCCCTACCCTCCTGTTCTACCCCTGTCTGTAAGGACCCTCTCTTTCCACTCCCTACCCTCCTGTTCTACCCCTGTCTGTAAGGACCCTCTCTTTCCACTCCCTATCCTCCTGTTCTACCCCTGTCTGTAAGGACCCTTTAAAAGGCATGTCATATGCTGTCTGAATCTGTTCAAGAAGACTACGTGGCGACCTAATTAAAGCCTTCAAAAAACTAAAAGGTATTGACAATGTCGACCACTCCCTAAATGGACCCCCTCCTGTTCTACCCCTGTCTGTAAGGACCCTCTCTTTCCACTCCCTAGTAATCCTGTTGAAGCTGACAATGACATTCGTGTCAGAGAAAGCCCCTTGAAGATTGTCGGGATCAAGGAGCTCTGGTCCGCTATTATGAAGAGATTTGTGCTCCTGGGAAGACCCCCTGTCTGTTAAGGACCCTGTCTGTCTTTTCCACTCCAACTATCCTAATGTTCTCCCCTGTCTGTAAGGACCCTCCACTAGCCCGCTACTTTTCTACTCATGTCTGTAAGGACACTTCTGTCCACTCCCGATCGCTCCTGTGATACCCCTGTCTGTAACGGACCATGTTGTACACTCCTACCTCCTGTTCTAACCACTGTCTGTAAATGCGCTGTCCCACTACCTATACTCATGTTCTCGGCCTCGTCTGTCCAAGGACCCTGTCGCCACTCACCTACCCTCCTGTCTGTAAGGACCCTGTCTTTCTCCCTATCCTCATGTTTACCTGGGAGAGAAGGCAAGGTCTCTTGCCACTCAACTAACTGCTGTTCAGACCCCTGTCTGTAAGGACCCTCTCTCTTTCCACTCCTGGGCTCCTGTTCATAACCCTGTCTGTAAGGACCCTTGATCTTTTCCACTCCTACCCTCCTGTTCTACCCATGTCTGCTAAGGACCCTTTCTTTCCAATCCTACCCTCTGTTCTACCCTGGTCTGTAAGAGACCAATCTCTTCCACTCCCTACCCTCCTGTTCCGTCCGGCCTCGGTCTAATTCACAGCTCGCGCTATCCTCTAGGTGTACCCTGTTGTACTCAGCTGCTTCCTTTCCCACTCCTACTGGACACCACTCCCTATCCCTCCTGTTCTACCCCTGTCTGTAAGGACCCTCTCTTTCCACTCCCTATCCTCCTGTTCTACCCCTGTCTGTAAGGACCCTCTCTTTCCACTCCCTACCCTCCTGTTCTACCCCTGTCTGTAAGGACCCTCTCTTTCCACTCCCTATCCTCCTGTTCTACCCCTGTCTGTAAGGACCCTCTCTTTCCACTCCCTACCCTCCTGTTCTACCCCTGTCTGTAAGGACCCTGTCTTTCCACTCCCTATCCTCCTGTTCTACCCCTGTCTGTAAGGACCCTCTCTTTCCACTCCCTATCCTCCTGTTCTACCCCTGTCTGTAAGGACCCTGTCTTTCCACTCCCTACCCTCCTGTTCTACCCCTGTCTGTAAGGACCCTCTCTTTCCACTCCCTACCCTCCTGTTCTACCCCTGTCTGTAAGGACCCTGTCTTTCCACTCCCTATCCTCCTGTTCTACCCCTGTCTGTAAGGACCCTGTCTTTCCACTCCCTACCCTCCTGTTCTACCCCTGTCTGTAAGGACCCTGTCTTTCCACTCCCTACCCTCCTGTTCTACCCCTGTCTGTAAGGACCCTCTCTTTCCACTCCCTACCCTCCTGTTCTACCCCTGTCTGTAAGGACCCTCTCTTTCCACTCCCTATCCTCCTGTTCTACCCCTGTCTGTAAGGACCCTGTCTTTCCACTCCCTACCCTCCTGTTCTACCCCTGTCTGTAAGGACCCTCTCTTTCCACTCCCTATCCTCCTGTTCTACCCCTGTCTGTAAGGACCCTGTCTTTCCACTCCCTATCCTCCTGTTCTACCCCTGTCTGTAAGGACCCTGTCTTTACATTCCTGTTCTCCCCGGAAGGCCCTGTGATTGGGGACACCCTGGGTCTGACAAGGACCATCTGGGCACACCCAGATCCTGTCGATTGGGTGTAAGGACCCTCTCTTTCCACTCCCTATCCTCCTGTTCTACCCCTGTCTGTAAGGACCCTGTCTTTCCACTCCCTACCCTCCTGTTCTACCCCTGTCTGTAAGGACCCTGTCTTTCCACTCCCTACCCTCCTGTTCTACCCCTGTCTGTAAGGACCCTGTCTTTCCACTCCCTATCCTCCTGTTCTACCCCTGTCTGTAAGGACCCTGTCTTTCCACTCCCTATCCTCCTGTTCTACCCCTGTCTGTAAGGACCCTGTCTTTCCACTCCCTACCCTCCTGTTCTACCCCTGTCTGTAAGGACCCTGTCTTTCCACTCCCTATCCTCCTGTTCTACCCCTGTCTGTAAGGACCCTGTCTTTCCACTCCCTACCCTCCTGTTCTACCCCTGTCTGTAAGGACCCTGTCTTTCCACTCCCTACCCTCCTGTTCTACCCCTGTCTGTAAGGACCCTGTCTTTCCACTCCCTACCCTCCTGTTCTACCCCTGTCTGTAAGGACCCTCTCTTTCCACTCCCTACCCTCCTGTTCTACCCCTGTCTGTAAGGACCCTCTCTTTCCACTCCCTACCCTCCTGTTCTACCCCTGTCTGTAAGGACCTGTCTGTAAGGACCCTCTCTTTCCACTCCCTACCCTCCTGTTCTACCCCTGTCTGTAAGGACCCTCTCTTTCCACTCCCTACCCTCCTGTTCTACCCCTGTCTGTAAGGACCCTCTCTTTCCACTCCCTACCCTCCTGTTCTACCCCTGTCTGTAAGGACCCTGTCTTTCCACTCCCTATCCTCCTGTTCTACCCCTGTCTGTAAGGACCCTGTCTTTCCACTCCCTATCCTCCTGTTCTACCCCTGTCTGTAAGGACCCTCTCTTTCCACTCCCTGTCCTCCTCTGTTCATTGCTGACACACAGCACATCACTGAATTGTACTTTTCTGTTGATCATGCAATTTACACATTTTACTTCATTTGGTTTGCTAACATCTTTGTCTTATTTCCAGCCTCTATTAAATTCTGCATGTTCTCTCCTCCTGTATGTGAATAATCCCCTCTATCCACACCACTAAACAATGTGCAATCAGCATGCGTGGAAATACGCGACTGAAGTTCACTTCATTCTCAATAAATACTGCCCCAGCATGTGCTGATTGTAGAGTGACTTGGCTATAAGATTACATTAAGATATCGAAACCTCACATAATTACACCTTAACAAGGTTAATGGCCTTGCACTTAGCAAAGCACATGCTCATTCATTTAACATGTGCTGAAGAATCTGTTTACTAACGGTAGGGATGGCATTAGGTGGTACAGGAGCTAAAGGGTTAAGTGACATGATACTTACTACTTCTACAAAGCCCTGTTTCTTCACTGTGCTGCCCAGTGGACTGACAGTCTGGGTCTGCTAAACCCCTATACTGGCACTGCATCCTGTTTGCACCAGCCCTGCAGGCAGCCAAGGGGCTCGACTTGAGCATCACAGGGAAGACTTGGCAGAAATCTAACTGAATGTAAAAAGATATTCTTAGTTTATGAATCATCTGTGCTTGCTCCTTAGTGTCAGAGAGAGACAGCTCTGCCCTGAAGGGATATTATTTGGTAAAGGAATTGAAATCCTGGACTGACGCCCAACAGCGCTGTAGAGATGAGGGCACTGATCTGGCCAGCATACGCAGCCCGGAGGAGCAGGAGGCTCTCAATACTCTCACTGATCCATTACTAGTAGGAACTGCTACTTTTATCTGGATCGGTTTGTATAGAGAGAACAGCTCACAACCATGGAAGTGGTCCAATGGAGACCCAATTGAAAATTGGGATAGTGGTGAACCAGACCTCCAGAATGCACAGGACGCCTGTGTCAGCATGAATGGGAATGCACCAGGAAGAAAACTGGGCTTCTGGGATGATAGGAGCTGCACTGAGAGATTCTACTTTCTCTGTTCCGGAGGTCAGTGGTTTTTTAATGGTATTATGGAGACAGAAGAGATTATTATTCTTTAATAAATAAACGCTGGATTGTTGCTGAAGCCTGTCAACACATCTTCACACCTCTATATGACAGTCTTCATGCACTCTATAACACCCTGTGTAGGCTTCCCCTACAGTATAAACAAACAGCTCTCCACTCCAGAAGTAAACAGTTCATATGCTGGTTCATGCTCAAAGGTATTTTTGAGCAGAAATTATATTCTAGGGTATAGGGCCTACAGGGTATAGGGCAAATGAGAATCTCAATTCCCCATAATTGAAATGGTTTATTTTAATTTGACACTGAATTCCTGAAGCCCTCCTGCTGTTGCTGATTTCACTGCTTGTGTTGTCTCTGTGTATTTCATATAGCCATGTTTAAATGACTTCAGACAAACCACAAACCATACAGTTCACAGACGAGTGTCTTACCACTCAAAGATGCAAGCTTGGAGCAGGTCCGCCCCTGCGGCAATGGGACTGCACCGCTTGCACTGTCTCCTCACTGTCTCTGCTGGTCACATGATTTGGGTGTGTGTTACTTCCTTGTCTGTGTCCTTTTAGATGAGAAAAAAAATAAGTCATGAAATATGTATGAGTGGCTGTATATCACAAACACAGCAATGGAATTTCTTTACTGTATATCACAATCACAGCGATGGAATTTCTTTACTGTATATCACAATCACAGCATTGGAATTTCTTTACTGTATATCACAATCGCAGCAATGGAATTTCTTTACTGTATTTATGTATATCACAATCACAGCAATGGAATTTCTTTACTGTACTTATGTATATCACAATCACAGCAATGGAATTTCTTTACTATATATCACAATAACAGCATTGGAATTTCTTTATTGTATATCACAATCGCAGCAATGGAATTTCTTTACTGTATTTATGTATATCACAATCACAGCATTGGAATTTCTTTACTGTATTTATGTATGTATTTATGTATATCACAATCACAGCATTGGAATTTCTTTACTGTATATCACAATCACAGCAATGGAATTTCTTTACTGTATATCACAATCACAGCATTGGAATTTCTTTACTGTATATCACAATCACATCATTGGAATTTCTTTACTGTATTTATGTATATCACAATCACAGCATTGGAATTTCTTTACTGTATATCATATATATATATCTTTATATATATATATATCACATATATATATTTACTGTATATATATGTATATCACAATCACAGCAATGGAATTTCTTTACTGTATATGTATATCACAATCACAGCATTGGAATTTCTTTACTGTTTTTATGTATATCACAATCACAGCAATGGAATTTCTTTACTGTATTATGTATATCACAATCACAGCAATGGAATTTCTTTACTGTATATCACAATCACAGCATTGGAATTTCTTTACTGTATTATCACAATCACAGCAATGGAATTTCTTTACTGTATTTATGTATATCACAATCACAGCAATGGAATTTCTTTACTGTATTTATGTATATCACAATCACAGTCACTGGAATTTCTTTACTGTATTTATGTATATCACAATCACAGCATTGGAATTTCTTTACTGTATTTATGTATATCACAATCACAGCATTGGAATTTCTTTACTGTATATCACAATCACAGCATTGGAATTTCTTTACTGTATATCACAATCACAGCAATGGAATTTCTTTACTGTATTTATGTATATCACAATCACAGCAATGGAATTTCTTTACTGTATTTATGTATATCACAATCACAGCAATGGAATTTCTTTACTGTACTTATGTATATCACAATCACAGCAATGGAATTTCTTTACTGTATTTATGTATATCACAATCACAGCAATGGAATTTCTTTACTGTATATCACAATCACAGCATTGGAATTTCTTTACTGTATATCACAATCACAGCATTGGAATTTCTTTACTGTATATCACAATCACAGCATTGGAATTTCTTTACTGTATATCACAATCACAGCATTGGAATTTCTTTACTGTATATCACAATCACAGCATTGGAATTTCTTTACTGTATTTATGTATATCACAATCACAGCATTGGAATTTCTTTACTATTTATGTATATCACAATCACAGCATTGGAATTTCTTTACTGTATTAATGTATATATATATATAACAAAATATAATATATATATATATATATTATATATATATATATATATATCACAATCACAGCATTGGAATTTTGGTTCATATTAGTGTTAGTTCCGGTTAGACCTTAAGAATAATGATTTATATAAGTCGTACGATAGATATATATATATATATATATATATATCAACATCACAGTAGCAGCTCGTTAAGCTTAAATTTGACCTTATACAATTTATGTAGTATGACCCTATTGTCGTCAGGTAACCGTAAAAGATAAATATATATATGTATATCATATATATATACTAGTTATATATATATCACAATCACAGCATTGGATATATCTTTACTGTATACCTCAAAGAAATGTACATTAACATATGACTAATAGTGTTAGTGTCGTTACTGTCTTCAAATGATCACATGACATATCATCTTGATGCACCTTAAGAGTGTTCAAATTATAGTTGACTTCACTTGTCGCAACTTTAAAGATAGACATGATATATATATGTTACTCTTAACGTAGGTAAAATATATATATACACTTATATGTGTCTATTTTTAGAATATGATCATAAATAATATACGCAAGTGTTCGATGTTTCGTGTTACACTTATAAGCTAGAACTATATGACATATAGTGTATTCTGTAACCGGTTAAGAAGAAATGACCTAAACACTATAAAATAGTGTTAGTAATGTGATAACAAGAAATGACTAATACATATGAGATATATGTCATTTATTACATAATATAGAGCATTATAGAACTATTATTATGTATATCACAATCACAGCAATGGAATTTCTTTACTGTACTTATGTATATCACAATCACAGCAATGGAATTTCTTTACTGTATATCACAATCACAGCATTGGAATTTCTTTACTGTATATCACAATAACAGCATTGGAATTTCTTTACTGTATTTATGTATATCACAATCACAGCACTGGAATTTCTTTACGTATTTATGTATATCACAATCACAGCATTGGAATTTCTTTACTGTATTTATATATCACAATCACAGCATTGGAATTTCTTTACTGTATTTATGTATATCACAATCACAGCAATGGAATTTCTTTACTGTATTTATGTATATCACAATCACAGCATTGGAATTTCTTTACTGTATATCACAATCACAGCATTGGAATTTCTTTACTGTATTTATGTATATCACAATCACAGCATTGGAATTTCTTTACTGTATTTATGTATATCACAATCACAGCATTGGAATTTCTTTACTGTATATCACAATCACAGCATTGGAATTTCTTTACTGTATATCACAATCACAGCATTGGAATTTCTTTACTGTATATATCACAATCACAGCATTGGAATTTCTTTACTGTATTTATGTATATCACAATCACAGCATTGGAATTTCTTTACTGTATTTATGTATATCACAATCACAGCACTGGAATTTCTTTACTGTATTTATGTATATCACAATCACAGCATTGGAATTTCTTTACTGTATTTATGTATATCACAATCACAGCATTGGAATTTCTTTACTGTATATCACAATCACAGCATTGGAATTTCTTTACTGTATATCACAATCACAGCATTGGAATTTCTTTACTGTATTTATGTATATCACAATCACAGCATTGGAATTTCTTTACTGTATATCACAATCACAGCATTGGAATTTCTTTACTGTTTTTATGTATATCACAATCACAGCATTGGAATTTCTTTACTGTATATCACAATCACAGCATTGGAATTTCTTTACTGTATTTATGTATATCACAATCACAGCATTGGAATTTCTTTACTGTATATATCACAATCACAGCATTGGAATTTCTTTACTGTTTATTTATGTATATCACAATCACAGCATTGGAATTTCTTTACTGTATTTATGTATATCACAATCACAGCATTGGAATTTCTTTACTGTATTTATGTATATCACAATCACAGCATTGGAATTTCTTTACTGTATTTATGTATATCACAATCACAGCATTGGAATTTCTTTACTGTATTTATGTATATCACAATCACAGCATTGGAATTTCTTTACTGTATTTATGTATATCACAATCACAGCATTGGAATTTCTTTACTGTATATCACAATCACAGCATTGGAATTTCTTTACTGTATATCACAATCACAGCATTGGAATTTCTTTACTGTATATCATATCAAATCACAGCATTGGAATTTCTTTACTGTATATATCACAATCACAGCATTGGAATTTCTTTACTGTATATCACAAATCACAGCATTGGAATTTCTTTACTGTTTTTATGTATATCACAATCACAGCACTGGAATTTCTTTACTGTATTTATGTATATCACAATCACAGCATTGGAATTTCTTTACTGTATTTATGTATATCACAATCACAGCATTGGAATTTCTTTACTGTATATCACAATCACAGCATTGGAATTTCTTTACTGTATTTATGTATATCACAATCACAGCATTGGAATTTCTTTACTGTATATCACAATCACAGCATTGGAATTTCTTTACTGTATGTATATCACAATCACAGCATTGGAATTTCTTTACTGTATATATCACAATCACAGCATTGGAATTTCTTTACTGTATTTATGTATATCACAATCACAGCATTGGAATTTCTTTACTGTATATCACAATCACAGCATTGGAATTTCTTTACTGTTTTTATGTATATCACAATCACAGCATTGGAATTTCTTTACTGTATATCACAATCACAGCATTGGAATTTCTTTACTGTATTTATCACAATCACAGCATTGGAATTTCTTTACTGTATATCACAATCACAGCATTGGAATTTCTTTACTGTATATCACAATACAGCATTGGAATTTCTTTACTGTATATCACAATCACAGCATTGGAATTTCTTTACTGTATTTATGTATATCACAATCACAGCATTGGAATTTCTTTACTGTATATCACAATCACAGCATTGGAATTTCTTTACTGTATATCACAATCACAGCATTGGAATTTCTTTACTGTATTTATGTATATCACAATCACAGCATTGGAATTTCTTTACTGTATATCACAATCACAGCATTGGAATTTCTTTACTGTATATCACAATCACAGCATTGGAATTTCTTTACTGTATATCACAATCACAGCATTGGAATTTCTTTACTGTATATCACAATCACAGCAATGGAATTTCTTTACTGTATTTATGTATATCACAATCACAGCATTGGAATTTCTTTACTGTATTTATGTATATCACAATCACAGCAATGGAATTTCTTTACTGTATATATCACAATCACAGCATTGGGATTTCTTTACTGTATATCACAATAACAGCATTGGAATTTCTTTACTGTATATATCACAATCACAGCATTGGAATTTCTTTACTGTATATCACAATCACAGCATTGGAATTTCTTTACTGTATATCACAATCACAGCATTGGAATTTCTTTACTGTATGTATCACAGCATTGGAATTTCTTTACTGTATTTATGTATATCACAATCACAGCAATGGAATTTCTTTACTGTATGTATCACAATCACAGCATTGGAATTTCTTTACTGTATATCACAATCACAGCATTGGAATTTCTTTACTGTATTTATGTATATCACAATCACAGCATTGGAATTTCTTTACTGTATTTATGTATATCACAATCACAGCATTGGAATTTCTTTACTACACAATCACAGTTGGAATTTCTTTACTGTATATCACAATCACAGCATTGGAATTTCTTTACTGTATATTTATGTATATCACAATCACAGCACTGGAATTTCTTTACTTTACTGTATATCACAATCACAGCATTGGGATTTCTTTACTGTATATCACAATCACAGCATTGGAATTTCTTTACTGTATTTATGTATATCACAATCACAGCATTGGAATTTCTTTACTGTATATCACAATCACAGCATTGGAATTTCTTTACTGTATGTATATCACAATCACAGCATTGGAATTTCTTTACTGTATATATCACAATCACAGCATTGGAATTTCTTTACTGTATTTATCACAATCACAGCATTGGAATTTCTTTACTGTATATCACAATCACAGCATTGGAATTTCTTTACTGTATATATCACAATCACAGCATTGGAATTTCTTTACTGTATATCACAATCACAGCATTGGAATTTCTTTACTGTATTTATGTATATCACAATCACAGCATTGGAATTTCTTTACTGTATATGTATATCAAAATCACAGCATTGGAATTTCTTTACTGTATTTATGTATATACAATCACAGCATTGGAATTTCTTTACTGTTTTTATGTATATCACAATCACAGCATTGGAATTTCTTTACTGTATATCACAATCACAGCATTGGAATTTCTTTACTGTATATCACAATCACAGCATTGGAATTTCTTTACTGTTTTTATGTATATCACAATCACAGCATTGGAATTTCTTTACTGTATGTATATCACAATCACAGCATTGGAATTTCTTTACTGTATTTATGTATATCACAATCACAGCATTGGAATTTCTTTACTGTATTTATGTATATCACAATCACAATTTCTTTACTGGAATTTGTATATCACAATCACAGCATAATTTACTGTATATCACAATCACAGCATTGGAATTTCTTTACTGTATTTATGTATATCACAATCACAGCATTGGAATTTCTTTACTGTATTTATGTATATCACAATCACAGCATTGGAATTTCTTTACTGTATTTCATTGGAATTTCTTTACTGTATATCACAATCACAGCATTGGGATTTCTTTACTGTATATCACAATCACAGCATTGGAATTTCTTTACTGTATATCACAATCACAGCATTGGAATTTCTTTACTGTATATCACAATCACAGCATTGGAATTTCTTTACTGTATATCACAATCACAGCATTGGAATTTCTTTACTGTATTTATGTATATCACAATCACAGCATTGGAATTTCTTTACTGTATTTATGTATATCACAATCACAGCATTGGAATTTCTTTACTGTTTTATGTATATCACAATATACAGCATTGGAATTTCTTTACTGTATATCACAATCATGGAATACTATATCACAATCACAGCATTGGAATTTCTTTACTGTATTTATGTATATCACAATCACAGCATTGGAATTTCTTTACTGTATTCACAATCACAGCATTGGAATTTCTTTACTCACAATCACAGCATTGGAATTTCTTTACCGTATTTATGTATATCACAATCACAGCATTGGAATTTCTTTACTGTATATCACAATCACAGCATTGGAATTTCTTTACTGTTTTTATGTATATCACAATCACAGCATTGGAATTTCTTTACTGTATTTATGTATATCACAATCACAGCATTGGAATTTCTTTACTGTATATCACAATCACAGCATTGGAATTTCTTTACTGTATATCACAATCACAGCATTGGAATTTCTTTACTGTATTTATGTATATCACAATCACAGCATTGGAATTTCTTTACTATTTATGTATATCACAATCACAGCATTGGAATTTCTTTACTGTATATCACAATCACAGCATTGGAATTTCTTTACTGTATATCACAATCACAGCATTGGAATTTCTTTACTGTATTTATATATATCACAATCACAGCATTGGAATTTCTTTACTGTATTTATGTATATCACAATCACAGCATTGGAATTTCTTTACTGTATTTATGTATATCACAATCACAGCATTGGAATTTCTTTACTGTATTTATGTATATCACAATCACAGCATTGGAATTTCTTTACTGTATATGTATACAATCACAGCATTGGGATTTCTTTACTGTATATCACAATCACAGCATTGGAATTTCTTTACTGTTTTTATGTATATCACAATCACAGCATTGGAATTTCTTTGTCTTACTGTATATCACAATCACAGCATTGCTTTCTTTACTGGGCTGACAATCACATCACTGGAATTTGTTTCTGTATTTATGTAGCTGCAATCACAGCATTGGAATTTCTTTACTGTTTTGTGTATATCAATCACAGCATTGGAATTTCTTTACTGTATTTATGTATATCTCTGTCAATTGAGCTTTCTTTAGTGTATATCACAATCACAGCAATGGAGTTTCTTTACTGTATTTATGAATGATCAGCTCAGTGCATTGGAATTTCTGTACTGTATTTATCTATATGTTGTGGCGTAACCTAAAGGATTTCTTTACAGTATTTATGTATATCACAATCACAGCATTGGAATTTCTTTGACTGTATATCACAATCAGTGCAATGGAATTTCTTTACTGTATGTCACAATCACAGCATTGGAATTTCTTTACTGTTTTTATGTATATCACAATCACAACACTGGAATTTCTTTACTGTTTTTATGTATGGGCTGATTTATGTATATCACAATGTTTGTCTCTGTACTGTATGAGCTATATCAGTGTTTGGAATTTCTTGTGTCTGTCTGTCTCTGTGAATGAGCTGCTCAGTGCTGGGCTGAGTGTCTGCTTGTCTCTGTGAATGAGCTGCTCAGTGCTGGGCTGAGTGTCTGCCTGTCTCTGTGAATGAGCTGCTCAGTGTTGGGCTGAGTGTCTGTCTATAGTGTTAGTGTCCGTAACCTGCTAAAGCAAATCGACAAAAAATACATACAGTGTTAGTGTCCCGTGGACCTTAAGAATGAAAATGACAAAAGTGTACATACAAAGTCGGGTTGTAGTCGTAACCTTCAAGAAATGACAAAAAAATAGAGATAGTGTGCGTGTGTAAACTAAAGAAAGGCATAAATCCATATCTAGTCTTAGGTCGTAACCTTAAAGGATAAATACGCAGTGTTAGTGTGTAACAAAGAAATTCTACTGTGAATGAGCTGCTCAGTGGAATTTCTGAGTGTCTGCTTGTCTCTGTGAATGAGCTCTCAGTGTTGGGCTGAGTGTCTGCTTGTCTCTGTGATGAGCTGCTCAGTGCATGGGCTGAGTGTCTGCTTGTCTCTGTGAATGAGCTGCTCAGTGTTGGGCTGAGTGTCTGCTTGTCTCTGTGAATGAGCTGCTCAGTGCATTGGGCTTTACTGTATATCACAATAACAGCATTGGAATCTCTGTATCTGTAATCAAAATCTCAGCATTGGAATTTCTTTACTGTACTTATGTATATCACAATGGGCTGAGTGTCTGTCTGTCTCTGTGAATGAGCTGCTCAGTGCTGGGCTGAGTGTCTGTTTGTCTCTGTGAATGAGCTGCTCAGTGCTGGGCTGAGTGTCTGTTTGTCTCTGTGAATGAGCTGCTCAGTGCTGGGCTGAGTGTCTGTTTGTCTCTGTGAATGAGCTGCTCAGTGCTGGGCTGAGTGTCTGTTTGTCTCTGTGAATGAGCTGCTCAGTGCTGGGCTGAGTGTCTGTTTGTCTCTGTGAATGAGCTGCTCAGTGCTGGGCTGAGTGTCTGTTTGTCTCTGTGAATGAGCTGCTCAGTGCTGGGCTGAGTGTCTGTTTGTCTCTGTGAATGAGCTGCTCAGTGCTGGGCTGAGTGTCTGTTTGTCTCTGTGAATGAGCTGCTCAGTGCTGGGCTGAGTGTCTGTCTGTCTCTGTGAATGAGCTGCTCAGTGCTGGGCTGAGTGTCTGCTTGTCTCTGTGAATGAGCTGCTCAGTGCTGGGCTGAGTGTCTGTCTGTCTCTGTGAATGAGCTGCTCAGTGCTGGGCTGAGTGTCTGCTTGTCTCTGTGAATGAGCTGCTCAGTGCTGGGCTGAGTGTCTGCCTGTCTCTGTGAATGAGCTGCTCAGTGCTGGGCTGAGTGTCTGTCTGTCTCTGTGAATGAGCTGCTCAGTGTTGGGCTGAGTGTCTGCTTGTCTCTGTGAATGAGCTGCTCAGTGCTGGGCTGAGTGTCTGCTTGTCTCTGTGAATGAGCTGCTCAGTGCTGGGCTGAGTGTCTGTTTGTCTCTGTGAATGAGCTGCTCAGTGTTGGGCTGAGTGTCTGCTTGTCTCTGTGAATGAGCTGCTCAGTGCTGGGCTGAGTGTCTGTCTGTCTCTGTGAATGAGCTGCTCAGTGTTGGGCTGAGTGTCTGTCTGTCTCTGTGAATGAGCTGCTCAGTGCTGGGCTGAG